>NC_057417.1:11990782-12169108 GCF_019320065.1 Cervus canadensis | reverse complement strand
CAAGATAATGTTTTCATTAGGAGATTGGGATTGACATATACATACTACTATATATAAAATGCATAACTAATAAGGACCTACTGTATAGCACAGATAATTCTACTCAATACTCTGTAATGGCCAAATGGGATAAGAATCTAAAAAAGAGTGGAGAGTGAAGATATATAAATATAAATATATATATATATATCACATATGTGTGTGTGTGTGTCCCTGGAGGAGGAAATGGCAACCTACTCCAGTATTCTTGCCAGGAGAATTCCACGGACAGAGGAGCCTGGCAGGTTACAGTCCATGGGGTTGCAAAGAGTTGGACATGACTGAAGTGATGTAGCATGCATTTAGTATATATATATGTGTGTGTGTGTGTGTGTGTGTGTGTATGTAAATAAAACTTATTCACTTTTCTGCACACCTGAAATACAGCATTGTGAATCAACTATACTCCAATAAGCATTTTTAAGAAGATAATAGTTTCATTTCCTTTGGATATATACCCAGAAGTAGGAATTCTGGATCATATGGTAATTCCATTTTAAATAACTTGAGGAAATGAGGAGGTTTTAATTTTAAACAAGGAGTCAGGGAAAGTCCTGGAGAAGGGAACTTTTGAGCAAAGTCTAGAAGAGGCAAGAGAGGGTAAGCCCCATGGATATTTGTGGGAAGAACATTCCAGGAAACAAAACCAGCAAATGCAAATTTCTCAAAGTGGATGTGTGCCTGGTGTATTTAAGGAAGAGCAAGGAGGGCAGTGAGTCTCAACCAGAGTGAGTGAGAGGGAGCGTGGTAGGAGATGAGGTCATCTGAAACAACTGTAGTTGCTTTATATGATGACTGTTGGAATGAGGGAGATATTCAACTAGCAACGACTCAGTAGGTATAGGCATCAGATTAGGTGTTCTACTGGACCCAAGGGTAGGAGGATGACCCTGCTCTCAAGGACTGGGGAGTCTAGTTCAAGATTTAATGTTAAGTCACACGGAAAGTTAGAGGATGGTGAAACCCAGGTGGGCTACCTATGGATTTCTAAAAGGGGAGAGAACATTTTAGAGTATTGAATGAAATTCTGTATGGATACAGACTACCTGAATATGAATCATAGCCTCATCACTTATTAGCTGGGTGATCTTGGGAACGCCCCTTCATTCTCCGAGGTTCAGTTTTCACTTTTAGAAAATGAAGTTGACAATGAAATCTACGTTGCAAGATTATATAAGTACTTAAGGTAGCACATATAACATGCTTGGCAAATGCTACATACAGAGTAGGCCCTTAGTAAACATTAGCTGACATTATTATTGTTGTTTGGAGTGTTTAGAGAAAGGTTTTTCAAGGCTTGTCACTGTGGAGTTAGTAAGTTTCTTGGGGGAGGATGGCCCTCACTGTAAGAGAAAATGTGATAAATGTGTCAGTATGGAGATGTTCCAATGGCAATGGGGACAAAAGGCCATAGCTGATTACCTGAAGTAGTTAGCAATACAAATGACAACTTACTGGGAATACCCTGCCGGTTTAGTGGTTGGGGCTCCACGCTTCCACTGCAGGGGGCACAGGTTCAATTCCTGGTTGGGGAACAAAGATCTTGCATGCTGCCTAGAGTGGCCAAAAAGAAACAAACAAACAACAACAACAACAACAACAAAATGTAAAGCTTACTCAGCATTTGCACATAGTATCTTTTTAAGACACATTGTGGTACTATGAGATAGGTACTTGTATTACCCTCATTTTGCTGCTAAGTGAAAACAGAGAAGTCACGTGATTTGCTGAAGCTCACATAGCTAGTAAGAAGCAGATCTTGGACTCAGTCTTAGGGAACTGCCACCATATAGCCTATTGCCTAATTAACTTCTCTTAGATGGTGTTTGTAGGGCTTGGATGAGACTGAGATAGATTTCTGCCCATAGGGATATCATAATGAAGAGAGGCTCAGTGAGTAAGAAGAGGTGATGATTATGCCTTTATGAACAGCACATTGAGCTGCGATCATTTACGCTTTTATGATCTTTTAGAAACAGAGACTGAGTTCTTTTCTGGCTTTAGAAGGGAGCCAGAAAATGGGATGTTTAAATACATCTAATTCCATTTTCTTCCCCTCATGCCTAGGTGACAGCAAGGCCCTTCCCACACGAAGAGAATGGATTTTCTTTGGTAAAAGCTATTTTTTTTTTTAAACTTGAGGACAAGAAATTTCTTCAGGGCTTCAGTTGTGACATGGGATTTGTTGGGCAGCTGGGCTGAGCCTAAGAACACCCCCGCAGGGAGGAAAAGCTGCTTGAGTTCTTGGAGTGCATGTGTGAGTATGTGGTCTGAGCAGATGTCCTGAGCCAGGCTTGAATTTCCAGAGCCCAGGGTAACCCCTGGAGTATGTCAGGGTATGTCAGGAGCAACCTGACATTACTTTAAGGTGGGTTTTACTGTCTTACATTCCATTCTTTTCACTAATACTTTTCACATATGGGGTATCTTCTAAGAATTTTTTTCATGATATTTGGAATTCTTACCTCTTCAGTGATTGAATTCATTGAGTAGCTCCTGGGTGGTAGGCGCTGTCCTTGGTACAAAGATGGAAACCAAGACAAGGTTTCTGTATTTCAGAAACTTTATATTTCAGAGAACATCATGGTAGCAGGTGTTTTTTAAAGTGTTTGCTCTATATTTCAATGATTTTTTAAAAGACAATAGGTTTTAAAAGACAAGATAGGTTCAAATTTGTCATTATACTGTTATTCAAAACATTTAGCTCATTGGAACATTTCCTTCAGTGGTTCTGGGACAATGAAGTAAGTTGGTTAATATGTTACATAAAACTTTAGGCATTAGAAAAATCTTGGTTTTTTTCTGAAGATAGGAGATTTTAAATTCACGACTAGAAGATCCTGGACCAAATTCTAGCAGAAATCTTGGGAAAGATGAAAGGAATTTACCAGTGTTTGTCTGTATGATCTTGGGTAGCTCTCTGTGCCTCAGTTTCTTCATTTGGAAATGATGGAGTTGGTCTGGATATTTCTAATAAATTCCCTTTCAGCTCTAAAATTCTATGATTTTAGTCTAGAACTGAAATTATTCTGACAAGTAATTTTAATAGGAATTTAAAAATTTTAATTTTAATGCCTAATTGCTAACCTAGGAAACACCAACAGTATTTTGGTATTTCATCTTTGTTAAGTAAAAAAAAAAATGGCTTGTGTTGTTTGTATTTTATTCCTTTAATTAATTGAAGTGGTTGGTAGCTTTTCATGTATATTTACTTTGAATGATTACTCTTCTTCGTTAGAAAGTCCTATGATTTTGTGATCCAGATAAGAAACTGTAAAGTTACCTTGCCATCAAGTAACTGGCTGCTTTATTAAAGGCCTTATTATTATTATTATTTTTCAGTGAGATAGGGTCCACTGTTAAAAAAGAAGGAAGCTGCATGGAAGGGGAAAGACTTAACTTTTCAAAAATAACTCAAACTTGTCAAAAAGAAATAAAAACACAACTCAAGTAAAACTGGCAAAATGAATGGAAGCTGAAGCAATCTAGACATGAGACAAAGTTGAAGCTATTTGTGATTCCCATACCAAGATGACTATTTGATCAAGAATCTGAGTTGAAATTCACCAGTGTCATCAACTGTAGTCATTTTCCTTTCAAAATTTTAATGCCAACTACTTTTTTTGTGCTCTTGAGAATGAGTATGTCCACTTTATACATGTATTCGTAAATGAAAATATCTTTTTTTGGATAAATTATTCCTTTATTGAAAAAGCTAGTGACCTAATTTATTTTAGACATTATTGGACATGTATTAAACATTAGACATTATTACATAATGTCTCTGTTGACATTGGTTGATTGAAAATTCTTTTCTCGGTTGCTGGTTGTTTAGTACACTGTTGGTTATCAAACTCATAATGCCTTTTTTCCAAATTCACACAGTTGTTATCACATTATTTATGTTGTTGGTAACAACAGATTTCTCTTTATCCTTGGTTAGAAAGACTAAAAGTGAAGTTACAAAGAGTAATTTTGATATTCAGGGCTGCTGGGAATCCTAAATTTGAATCCAGATCTTGCTTGTGACTGCTTGTGTGAGCTTCAGAGAACTACTTAATCTGATCCTCAGTTTCATCATCTGTAAGTTGGAATTATAATAAAATGCAACTCAGACGTTGTTGACAGAATTAGCTGAAATAATGCATATAAAGTACTTAGATTATTGGCTAAAAATATATTCAGTCAGTTCAGTCACTCAGTTGTGTCTGACTCTTTGCAACCCCATGAATCGCAGCACGCCAGGCCTCCCTGTCCATCACCAACTCCCGGAGTTTACTCAAACTCATGTCCATCGAGTCGGTGATGCCATCCAGCCATCTCATCCTCTATCGTCCCCTTTTCCTGCTGCCCTCAATCTTTCCCAGCATCAGGGTCTTTTCCAATGAGTCAGCTCTTCGCATGAGGTGGCCAAAGTATTGGAGTTGCAGCTTCAGCATCAGTCCTTCCAATGAACACCCAGGACTTATCTCCTTGAGGATGGACTGGTTGGATCTCCTTGCAGTCCAAGGGACTCTCAACAGTCTTCTCCAACACCACAGTTCAAAAGCATCAATTTTTCGGCACTCAGCTTTCTTCACAGTCCAACTCTCACATCCATACATGACCACTGGAAAAACCATAGCCTTGACCAGATGGACCTTTGTTGGCAAAGTAATGTCTCTGCTTTTTAATATGCTGTCTAGGTTGGTCATAATGTTCCTTCCAAGGAGTGAGCATCTTTTAATTTCATGGCTGCAGTCACCATCTGCAGTGATTTTGGAGACCAAAAAAATAAAGTCTGACACTGTTTCCACTGTCTCCCCATCTATTTCCCATGAAGTGATGGGACCAGATGCCATGATCTTAGTTTTCTGAATGTTAAGCTTTAAGCCAACTTTTTCACTCTCCTCTTTCACTTTCATCAAGAGGCTCTTTAGTTCTTCTTCACTTTCTGCCATAAGGGTGGTGTCATCTGCATATCTGAGGTGATTGATATTTCTCCCGGCAATCTTGATTCCAGCTTGTGCTTCCTCCAGCCCAGCGTTTCTCATGATGTACTCTGCATGTAAGTTAAACAAGCAGGGTGACAATATACAGCCTTGACGTACTCCTTTTCCTATTTGGAACCAGTCTGTTGTTCCATGTCCAGTTCTAACTGTTGCTTCCTGACCTGCATACAGGTTTCTCAAGAGGCAGGTCAGGTGATCTGATATTCCCATCTCCTTCAGAATTTTCTACAGTTTATTGTGATCCACACAGTCGAAGGCTTTGGCATAGTCAATAAAGCAGAAATGTTATATATTATTGTCTCATTAGAAAAATAATAAAAAATTCCCCTGCATTGGAAAGCTATTTCACAACAAACATAATGATGATAATGATAATTAAAATGATAAGTCATTCTGTGTACTGTAATCACTAGTATTGTTCTAGTGATACTCAAATTTTAACGTGCATCAAAATTAGTTCAAGGGCTTGTTAAAATAGAGATTACTGGGCTCCATCCTCAGAATAGTTGTCTAGGGACAGACCTGAGGATTGCCTTTTTCACATTTCTGGGTGCTTTTGAGGCTCGTAGTCCAGGGACCACAGTTAGATAACCACTATTCCAAGCATCTTACCAGCATCCAACATCATCTCATTTGGTCCTTATCACAAATTCTTGTGACTGTGACTGATTTCTCCAAAAGGAAAAAGCTCTGCCCCTGCCCTCCATATTCCCCAATCCCAGTCCCTAGCAACCACCGTTTTAATTTCTGACTCCATGAGTTTGACTAGTTTAGATGTCTCATGTGAGTTGAATTGTGCAGTATTTGTTCTTTTTAAATTAATTAATCTATTTTAATTGGAGGATAATTACTTCACAATACTGTGATGGCTTTAGCCATGTATCAGCGTGAATCAGCCATGGGTGCACACGTGTTCTTTTATGATTGACTTATTTCACTGGGTTTCCCTTGTGGCTCAGCTGGTAAAGAATCTGCCTGCAGTGTGGGAGGCCTGGGTTCGATCCCTGGGTTGGGAAGATCCCCTGGAGAAGGGCAAGGCTACCCACTCCAGTATTCTGGCCTGGAGAGTTCCATGGACTGTATAGTCCATGGGGTCGCAAAGAGTTGGACACAATTGAGTGGCTTTCACTTCCACTCAGCACGGTGTCCTCAAGGTTTATCCATGTAATAGCATGTCATGGGATTTCCTTCTTTTTTGAAGGCTGATAATATTTCATTGTATGTATATACTGTGTGCTCACTCAGTCATGTCCGACTGTTTGCAGCCCAATGGACTGCAGCCCACCAGGCTCCTCTGTCAGTGGAATTTTCCAGGCAAGAATACTAGATTGGGCTGCCACTTCATACTCCAGGGGACCTTCCCAACCCAGGAATTGAGACCATATCTCTTCCGTCTCCTGCATTGGTAGGCAGATGCTTTACCGCTGGCACCAGTTGGGAAGGTCAGATGTATATACTACCTTTTCTTTATCCTCTCATCCACTGATGACTGTTTAGGTTGTTTCCATATCTTGGTTATGGTGCTGCAAGGAATATAGGAATGCTAATATCTTTCAAGATACAAATTTCAATTTCTTTTGCCTAAACACCCCGCAGTGGGATTTTAGGGTCATATGGTAGTTCTATTTGTAACCATTTTGGGAAATATCCATGCTGTTTTCCATAGAATCTACCACTTTTTAAAATAAATTTTTAATGCCTCTTCTCTCTTCTCAAACCCCATCTGCTCCCCATTCTCAGCTGGTGATCATATTTCTTATTTCATTGGTGAAAATGAATCAACCAGAAGTGAGCTGACACTGATCCACACCCTCATCTCCCACGTCCTGGCATTGGTATTCACCAACCCTGACTTCCCACATGTGCCCATCCTCCTACATCATTATTTTTTTCTCTTTTCTGAATAATTTTCATCATTTGTAAACACACCATGATTTCTTCCATCTTAAAAAAACACCCCTTTCAACCAGGCTACTTAGAGACACTGATTTTAGGGCTTTATCAGGAAATATACAAGATACGCCTGGAGCATCTTGAAGTGGCAGTGAAAAATATCAAAGAAAGAAAGAAGGAAGGAAGGAGGAACTTCATAATGATGGGAGTATAGGGGTAAGATGTAAATACGATGTGATGAGAATGGCACTTTACCTCTGCATTCTTCCTCCTCCAAATACATTATCTCCATCTAACATGAGAAAAATATCAGGTGAATCCAAATGGAGGGACAGTCTACAATACATCCAACTAATAATAATAATCCTCAAAACTGTCAAGGTCATAAGAAACAGGGGAAGTCTGAGAAGCTGTCCGAGAGGAGCCTAAAGAACATGACTACTAAATATCATGTGGTGTCCTGGATGGGATACTGGAACAGAGAAAGGGTATTAGGGAAAAATCGAGGAAATCTGAATAAATAGATTTTTAAAATAATAGTATATCAATATTGTTTCACGAATTGTGACAAATACTACAATACAAATAAAAATACTAAAATACATGTAAGATACTAATAATAGGGAACCTGGGTATGGGGTAACTGTGAACTCATACTATTTTCATAACTGTAAATTTAAAGCTGTTCTAAAATGAAAAAAAAAGTTTATTTTTCTTGACCCCACTTTGTCTACCAGATACCACTTCATTTCTTTTCCTTCCTTTGCTTTGAAACTCACAAGATCTTTATATACTGCCTAGTTTCACTTCTTTCCCTTCCATTAAAAGAATCTTGCTCCAGTTTGCTCCAGCCCCCAGCACTACACTAAAAATGCTTTTGTGAAGGTCACCAATGACCTCCACGCTGACCCTCATGTTGTTAAAACCAGCGGTTGTTTGACCCAGCAGCCTTACTTGCCATAGTTGATCTCACCCTTCTCGCCTGACCTCTAGGTTATACGCTCCCCCGGTTTCCTCCTGCTCTGCTCACTGCACTTTCTCAGAACCCTTGGCTGGTTCCCAAACTCTTACTCTTGGAGTATAGTGAACTCCTTTCTTAGTCCTTTTCTGTTCTTCGTGTTCTTTGCCTTGATGATCTCATCAGGCCTCATGGCTTTGGGTATCATATTTACAGTAACAACTTTAACTTATTTCTCTAGTTTGGACTTCTCTCCAACAGATGCCTTGAATTCAACATATTCAAAACCAAACTTCTGATCTTTCTCCCTACTCAAATCTATTCTAGTCTTCCTCGTGTTACTTGATGTCAGCTCCATCCTTGCAAATGGTGGGGTCAAATGTCTTGTTCCTTTGCACCCCATGCCCAACCCTGCAGGAAGCCCTCTTTGCTCTTCCTTCAGTGTATATCTACAGTTCAGTACATGTCTATAGCTCAGCCACCTCTCCACCTCCATTGCCCTTGGCCTCTATCATCTTTCACTTGGATTACTGCAAAAACCTCCTAACTGATTTTCTTGTTTCGACCTTGTTCCTATTCAATCTATTCCCAACACAGCAGACAGTGACTGTTCGAATGTGAGATCGTGTCATTTATTTGCTCCGCAACCTCCTCGTTTTGACCTCTGCGGGAACCCAAGTCCTTATAATGGCCCATGAGGCCTCCCAGGATCTGTCTCTACCACTTTCCTGACCTCATCTCCTGTTACTCTCTCCCCGCTCACTCTGCTCCACACACTCGCCTGCTCCGCTGCCATCTCAGGATCTTTGGGTTGATGGTTCCCTCTGACTGTAACACGTCCCTTCGCCTTCTCTCTTCACTCACTCACCTCCTTCAATTCTTTGCTCAAACATTGTTCTTTCCACATTGTGACCTGCCCCGACTCTAAATTCTTAGCACTCTAGGTCCTCCTCCCCCATTCTACATTAAAATTTTTTTTTCCATTTATTTTTATTAGTTGGAGGCTGATTACAATATTGTAGTGGTTTTTGCCATACATTGACATGAATCAGCCATGGATTTACATGTGTTCCCCATCCCGATCCCCCCTCCCGCCTCCCTCCCCATCCCATCCCTCTGGGTCTTCCCAGTGCACCAGCCCTGAGCACTTGTCTCATGCATTCAACCTGGGCTGGCGATCTGTTTCACATTTGATAGACCCCGTTCTACTTTTTCTTTCTTTCTTTTGTCGTCTAACAGGTCAGAGATTTACTTATTTTCTATGTTGGCTTTATCCACTGCAAAAATGCAAACTCTGTGAAAGAAAAATTGTTTTTTTCTGTGTTCTTCACTGTTGTATCCCAAGTGCCTACAGCGAAGTTTGGCACATGGTAGATAATCAATAAGTGGTTGGCAAATAGTGAGTAAATGAGTGTGCCATTTGTGACAATATGGATGAATGTAGAGGGTATTATGCTCAGGGAGATAAGTCAGACAGAGGAAAATAAATACCTTATGATCTCCCTTATATGTAGAATCTAAAAATAACAAATTCATAGACAGACAATAGAATTGTGGTTACCAGGGGTTGGGGTATTGTTGTGGGAATTGAGGAGATGTTTAAGGATATAAACTTGTGGCTAAATTTGGATATTTAGTGGATATATAATGCCTGAAGATCTAATGTAGAGCATAGTGGTTATAATCAACAAAATTGCATTATAGACTTCAAAGCTGCTAAGAGAGTAGATCTTAGTTGTTCTCACCACAAAAGGAAATAGCAACTATGTGACATGATATTGCAATATATCAGTGTATCAACATGTCTATACATGTGGTACAGCTTAAACCTACATAATGCATATGTCAATTATAGCTCAATTTTAAAAATGCTGGAAGGAGGAAAAAGTCAAAAAGAAAAATTATCTCCCCAAATTTAGGATAAAGCAGGGACAGATGACTTCTTTGTCTTTAAGACAGTGGTTCTTGACCAAGGCAGAGTTGATCTTCCTTCCTCCCACCACTTCCCCAGCCCCTGGAACATTCTGCAATGTCTGCAGACATTTCTGGTGTCACATCTTGGTGGATGCTACTGGCCTGTAGGGCTACTGATAAACATCCTACAATGCAAAAATAGCCCCACAATAAAATTATCCAGCCCCAAATATCAACAGTTCTGAAGCCGAGAAACTTTGCTTTAAACAACCTATCTGAGAAATTCCAGGATCACTTGAACATTAATTTCATCCACCACAGCCTTTGCTGACACAAAGGACCTTATTTACTTGGTTTGGACAGTGTTTCCTTTCCCAGGGGGCCAGGTCTGAGAGCAGGAGCGAATTTCATTTGCTCCCTCGTAAATCTCTGAAATGGAAAACGGGTCTCAATATTTCCCTCTCTCTCCCAGTCTTTGAAACCCTCCGAAGTGGGCCATGGCAGTTAGCTCACAACAAATTCCCCAGACATAATTTAAATGTCATTTCAGGGCTGGGACTAGGGCATGAATATTTAAGATGTAAATTGTTTGGGTCGTGCCTAAATCTTTTATGGATTTTATTCGATGAGAAAAATGAGTCACTACTTTTTGATAAAGTTTGCTTCTCCTCCATATTATTAACAAACCCAGCCAAGTGAACCAGACTGCATCTGCCAGAGAGAATAGGGCTGCTTGTTTAGGGGACAATATTAGATTCTGTTCCACTCCCAGCATGCTGTATTTATGGTTCAAAACCCAAAGAACAGGTAGGATATTTGTCCTAGGACAGAGCGTCCTGGCTAGCAAAAGCATTTGACATGCCAAATGCATCTGAGTGGAGGGTAGGGGGTGGAAGTGAAATTAAATAATCTAAGCCTAGATGGAAAATTAGGTACTTTGACAGTTGATCATATAGCAATGTTGAAATCACCAGACTCTAACACAGGAGAGTAATCCTTTGCCATTCTGCAGTTTGAATCCCAAAGGCTGGGTATATATCTGTGTATCATAGGCAAAGAAAAAGGCACAAAATAAGGATGGGGGGAAGGGAGAGAGACACATACAGAGGGAGGGAGGGAGGGAAGGAGAGAGAAATATTTAACACTTTTAAACTCCATGGACTCCAAGTAAGAATATCTATTTTAATCTTTTTGGAAGAAATTATGCCTCCTACGTCTCACTCCCAGCCCCTACCCAGAAATTAATTTTGAATGTTAATATGAAAGCAACCTCTCTCTTCTTTGAATGCTGCTTTTGATTTTGACAGGGTATCTAAAAGGCTGCTATTAGACAAATTTTCATTAAGTAATAAGCTAGTTCATGGGTAAAACATAAATTTTTTGTCATCTCATGTGAAAATTGAAAAAAGCCATAATTAGGAAGAAAATCACTAATTGTAAGGCACAAAATTTGTTTGCTAAGAATAGTCATTAAGAGGCAACGAAAGCATTAGCAACTTCAGTATTGGAAAACAACTATTAAAATGCAAGTGGAATTGAGGTATTTGCCCAGACATAATAATGGCTTTACATTTACAGGTCTGTAATTGTGGCTTGATTTGAGGTATTGTTGGTACTTTTTAAGGAACAATGTGCAGTGGGCCTAAATACTTGAAGTATCATGGCTTTTGGGTTCCAAATTACAGACTCAAGTTTTAATTTCTAGAGAACATTACCATAGATTGAGTTACTTAACTATACTGTCAATGCTGTTATTGCTTTAGGATTGTGATGAATTGGGCAAAATCAGGACAAAGAGTAGTGTTTTCTGTAGCTCAGACAGTTCATGATACCAGCTTTGCATGTAAAGTGCCCCATGTCTGACATCAGTGTGAAGTTTGCACATCACTGCCTGATATATTTCCCTTCTTAAGAATAACTCTTGTTGTTTTTGCTTTTTGACAAATACACTCTTCAGAGAAAATTGAAGAACTGCAGAAACTTATAATGAAGGGATTAAAAATTCTTCATAGTTCCATTAAACAGAGATAGCCAGTGTTAACATTTTGGTGTACTCTCTCATCTTTTTTATTGTATTTGAAACATTTTATTGGATCATAGCAGTCATATGATAAAGTATACAAATTTTAAGTGTCCAAATTATAATGAAGTTTTACTTATACAATCTGTCTAGTCAAGGCTGTGGTTTTTCCAGTGGTCATGTATGGATGTGAGAGTTGGACTGTGAAGAAAGCTGAGCGCCGAAGAATTGATGCTTTTGAACTGTGGTGTTGGAGAAGACTCTTGAGAGTTCCTTGGACTGCAAGAAGATCCAACCAGTCCATCCTAAAGGAGATCAGTCCTGGGTGTTCATTGGAAGGACTGATGCTGAAGCTGAAACTCCAATACTTTGGCCACCTGATGCAAAGAGCTGACTCATTGGAAAAGACCCTGATGCTGGGAAAGATTGAGGGCAGGAGGAAAAGGGGACAACAGACGATGAGATGGCATCACTGACTCAATGGACATGAGTTTGAGCAAACTCTGGGAGTTGGTGATGGACAGGGAGGCCTGGCATGCTGTGGTTCATGGGGTTGCAAAGAGTCCGACACGACTGAGTGACTGAACTGAACTGAATGAGGTATCCACCACCTTGATCAAGAAAAACAACGTTTCCAACAACACTCCACACACCCTCAATTCCCTTTTTAATCAACGTTCACCTCTCTGTCTCCCAGGGTACCCTTAGTTTGGTCCTTCTTGCAATAGTCCCCATGATTTTGAACTTAATATATATGGACTCATATGGAATATCCTTTGTCGGTATCACTTCTTTTATTCAACACAGTATTCATGAGATTTATCTATGCTGTTATAGCACATAGCTATATTCTTTGTTGGGCTTCCCCTGTAGATCAGTGGTAAAGAATCTGCCTGCAGTCCAGGAGACATAAGATATGTAGGTTTCATCCCTGGGTCAGGAAGATCCCCTGGAGGAGGATGTGGCCTCCTCATTCCAATATTCTTGCCTGCAGAATCCCACAGACAGAGGATCCTGGCGGGCTACAGTCCATGGGGTCACAAAGAGTCAGACACAACTGAAGCGACTGGGCATGCATGCATACATTTCCTTTGTTATTGTTATCCTACTCTTATATTGTGATTCTGTTGTATCCTATACCACAGTCTATTCATCCATTGATAAACATTTGAGTTGTTTCCAGTTTTTATGTTTTATGAATAAGGCCCAAACATTCCTGAAAGTATCTTTTGGTGGATAGGCACTCCTTTCTCTGGGATTCTTCTCCTTTCTTTGTGTGTGCCTCTAAGTGTAGACTATAGTCTATAAGAAATTGAACTCACATCTATTTTTATTATTTTCACATCTATTTCTGTATTCTTATTGACCACAGGAGTCCAGGGCCTCCCAGGAAACAGGACTGTCTCAGCAACCCTGACAGGCGCAGGCATTGTCTGGGGGCAGCCTGGGGCAAGCAGCATGGATAATTACATGCTGGATAATTCCTTCAGTTCATTAGGAATGTATTCTCTCTCCTCTTTTACCAAGGCCAGCACATCACCAGCCAGCTTATCCTAGGATTTAGCCCTAGTTACTAGCCTGGCATCCATGAAAGGATCAGAGGGCAGCTCCTGAGGGGGAGCACCTGTTGCCTTCTCAGGTAGAACTTCCGCAGAATCTTCCAGCACAGTGGAGCTCTTACTGGGGAAGAGGGGGCCACCTGTGCAAACCCAGAGACTCCAGGGGGCGGTTTGCAGAATCCATGTCCTTCATATCCTGGTTGGTCTCCAACTAGATATCTCTATCCCATGTTTCAGGATCCCACTTTCCCCAACCAGGCCCCTAACTTTTGCATAACACACCTACCTTGGCTAAGCACACAAACGTCTCTGGAGTTCTGTAAGTTCTAACAAGTAAGTTATCAGCCTGCTATTCAGTTGTGTCTGCTCTTCCTTTATAGAAGATAAAGTCTCTTCTGGGTCTCACACTTTGGCATTAATTCTTTGTTAACAGCCTCCAATCTCTCCATAGTCTTCTGTAGGACATCAATATAATTTGGTAGTAACCAGCCAACTCTGCATTGCTGGCCCCCTAGTTTTAAACCACTTACATCACTCAGTTCAGTTCAGTTGCTCAGTCGTGTCTGACTCTTTGCAACCCCATGGACTGCAGCACGCCAGGCTTCCCTGTCCATCCCCAACTTCCTGAATCTGCTCAAACTCCCGTCCATTGAGTCGGTGATGCCATCCAACCACCTCATCCTCTATCATCCTTGTTATAGCGTTTCCTTTCATTGGGACATTTTCCTAGATCACTCTTAGTGAAATTTTTAGTAGTTTGGCCACCACCTTTTGACAGAGACTATCCATATTCACCTACCAACCAGGAGACCATCTTCTTCATCTTGCTCTGCAGTGGATGAGTGGATCAAATCCCCATCTTCCTGCCTATTTTCTCAGCCCACATCTGCCGTCACCTGTGTTAGTTCCAGTGAGTTAGTTCCAGTTAATTCCTGCTTTCTGAGGAGTAGATACCAAGATAGGATTAAGAATTTTATTAGGGGACATGCTTGTGAAAGGAAAAAGTGAGGGAGCTAGAGAAGTCTTTGTCGTTCAGTTGCTCTGTCATATTCGACTATTTGTGACCCCCCTGGACTGCAGCACACCAGGCTTCTCTGTCCTCCACTATCTCCCAGAGCTTGCTCAAACTCATGTCTATTGAGTTGGTGATTCCATGCAGTGATCTCATTCTCTGTCATCCCCTTTTCCTGCCTTCAATCTTTCCCAGCATCAGGGTCTTTTTCAATGAGTCGGATCTTCACATCAGGTGGCAAAAGTATTGGAGCTTCAGCTTCAGCATCAGTCCTTTCAATGAAAATTCAGGACTGATTTCCTTTAGGATTGACTGGTTTGATCTCTTTGCAGTCCAAGGGACTCTCAAGAGTCTCCTCCAGCACCACAGTTTGAAAGCATCAATTCTTTGGCATTCAGCCATCTTTGTGGTCCAGCCCTCACATCTGTACCAGACTGTTGAAAAAACCATAGCTTTGACCGTATGGACTTCTGTCGACAAAGTGATGTCTCTGCTTTTTAATACACTGTCTAGGTTTGTCATAACTATTCTTCCAAGGAGCATGAGTCTTTTAATTTAATGGCTACAGTCACCATCTGCATTGATTTTGGAGCCCAAGAAAATGGACTCTGACACTGTTTCAACATTTTCCCCATCTATTTGCCATGAAGCGATAGGACTGGATGCCATGATCTTCATTTTTTGACTGTTGAGTTTTAAGTCAGCTTTTTCACTCTCCTCTTTCACCTTCAACAAGAGGCTCTTTAATTACTCTTCATCTTCTGCCATTAAAGTGGTATCATATGCATATCTGAGGCTGCTGATATTTCTCCCAGCAATCTTGATTCCAGCTTGTGATTCATCCAACCTGGCATTTCTCATGATGTACTCTGTATATAAGTTAAGTAAGCAGGGTGACAATATACAGCCTTGATGTACCCCTTTCCCAATTTTGAACCAGTCTATTGTTCCATGTTCAGTTCTAACTGCTGCTTCTTTTCCAGCATATAGGTTGCTCAGGAGGCAGATAAGGTGGTCTGGTACTTCCATCTCTTTAAGAATATTCCACAATTTGTTGTGATCCACACAGTCAAAGGCATTAGCATAGTCAGTGAAACAGAAGTAGATTTTTAAAAAATTCCATTGCTTTTTCTATGATCTAGCAAGTGATGGCAATTTAATCTTTGGTTCCTCTGCCTTTCCTAAGTCCAACTTGTACATCTGGAAGTTCTTGGTTCATGTACTGCTGATGTCTAACTTGAAGGATTTTGAGCATAATCTTGCTGGCATGTGAAATGAGTGCAACTGTATGGTAGTTTGAACATTCTTTTGCATTGTGTTTCTTTGGGATTGGAATGAAAACTGATCAACTGATCTTTTCCAGTCCTGTAGCCACTGCTGAGTTTTTAAAATTTGCTGGCATAAAGAGTGCAGCACTTTAACAGCATTATCTTTTAGGGTTTTAAATAGCTCAGCTGGAATTCCATCACCTCCACTAGCTTTGTTTGTAGCAATGCTCTCTAAGGCCCACTTGATTTCACAATCCAGAGTGTCTGGCTCTAGGTGAGTGACCACAGCATCATGGTTATCTGGGTCATTAAGAGTTTTTTTGTACAGTTCTTTTGTGTATTCTGGCCACCTTTTCTTAATCTCTTCTGATTCTGTTAAGTCCTTGCCATTTTTGTCCTTTGTTATGCCTGTCATTTCATTAAAGTTTCCCTTGGTATCTCCAATTTTCTTAAAGAGATCTCTAGTCTTTCCCAGTCTACTGTTTTCCTCTATTTCTTTGCACTGCTCACTTAAGAAGGATTTCTTAACTCTCTTTGCTTTTCTCTGGAACTCTGCATTCAACTGGGAAGACCTTTCCTTTCTCCTTTGCCTTTCACTTCTTTTCCTTTCTCAGCTATTTGTAAGGCCTCCTCAGACAACCACTTGGCCTTCTTGCATTTCTTTTTCTTGGGGACAGTTTTGGTCATCACCTCTTGTACAATGTTATGAACCTCTGTCCATAGTTTTTCAAGATTCTAGCTTGAGCTTCATCCAGCCCAGCATTTCGCACAATGTACTCTGCATTTAAGTTAAATAAGCAGAGTGACAATATCAGCCTTGACATTCTCCTTTCCCAATTTTGAACCAGTTCATTTTTCCATGTCTGATTCTAACTGTTGCTTCTTGACCTGCATGCAGATTTCTCAGGAGGCAGGTAAAATGTCTGGTATTCCTACCTGTTTAAGAATTTTCAACAGTTTGTTATGATCCACACAGTCTAAGGCTTTAGTGTAGTCAATGAAGCAGAAGCACATGTTTTTCTGGAATTCTGTTGCTTTTTCTATGATTCAGTGTATCTTGGCAATTTGATCTTGGTTCTTCTGCCTTTTCTAAATCCCACTTGTACATCTGGAAGTGTTGGTTCATGTAATATTGAGGCCTAGCTTGAAGGATTTTGAGCATCACCTTGCTAGCATGTGAAATGAGAAGGCTAGAGGAGCCATAAGGCCACAATGCAAGTCTGACCCTGAGTGAAGGAGAGAGGATCGGGAGGTTGGGTGGAAGTATTCTAGACTATCATGCAGCTTAGGAAAATTCACAAGCCATCAGGGAGATCTTGAGACAATGTTGGCTGTCAGAGGAGTCTCAAGTCTCCCAGGATAACTTGTCTTGATATCCTGCTGCTCTCAGACATTAGTTGGAAGCACCCCGTGGGATTCATGGCCACCATGCAAATATAGTGATGGCTTTCCAGTGGTAGCACTTGGATTCTTGGTTAGTTACTCTCCCTTTAGCCAGAGATCTATGAGGTACATTCTCTTAGTCACCAAAAATGGGATTAGCACAGTATCCAGAATAACGTGTCCATAAGAGTTTGCATAATTACTAACCATTTTCTTATATCCCTAACACTTAGAGTGGTTTTCATTTTCAGTTTCATAAGCAATGCTGATTTGAACATTGATGGTTTCCTTTGTTTCTTAGAATAGATTCTTGGAAGTGGAATGGTCAGGTGAAAGAATGAACATTTCACTCTCTTTTAAAAATTTTTAATTGAAGTATAGTTGATTTACAATATTTCAGGTGTGCAGCAAAATGACTTATGAATACAGATGTGCACACACATATATGCAAATATATTCTTTTTCAGAATCTTTTCTATTATAGGTCATTATAAAATATTGATCTACTGTGCTACACAGTAGATCCTCGTTGGTTATCTATTTTATATATAGCAGGGTGTATCTGTTATAAATAAACTCCAAAATTATCCCTGTTATAAATAAATATCCCTGTTATAAATAAATTCCAAATTTATCCCTCCCCACCCTTTTCCCTTTGGTAATCATACATTTATTTTCTATGTCTGCGAGTCTATTTCTGTTTTGTGAATAAGTTCATTAGCATTATTTTTTTGAGATTCCACATATAAAAGATACCATATTTGTCTTTGTCTGATTTATTTCACTTAATCTCTAGTTCTACCCATGTTGCTACAGATGGCATTATTTCATTCTTTTCTATGGCTGGGTAGTATTCCATTGTGTTTGTGTATATGTGTGTGTGTGTGTGTGTGTACCATATTTTCTTTATCCATTCATCTGCTGATGGACATTTAGTTTGCTTCTGTGTCTTGGCTATTGTAAATAGTGCTTGTGTGAACATTGTGGTGCACGTATCTTTTTAAATTAGAGTTTTCTCTGAATACAGCTTAGCAGTGGGATTGCTGGATCATATAGTAACTCTACTTTAAGTTTTTTTAAAGAACCTCCATACTCTTCTCCATAGTGGTTTTACCAGTTTACATTCTCACCAGTGCATAGGAGAGTTCCTTTTTCTCCTCACTCTCTCTAGCATTTATTATCTGTAGACTTTTTGATCATGGTCATTCTGACCATTATGAGGTGATACCTCATTGCAGTTTTGATTTATGTTTCTCTAACAATGAGTAATGCTGAGCATCTTTTCATGTGCCTATTGGCCATCTCTATGTCTTCTTTGAAGAAATGTCTATTTAGGTCTGCCCATTTTTGATTGAACATTTAAAAAAAATATTTTTCTGTATGAACTGTTTGTATATTTTGAAGATTAATTCCTTATTGGTTGCATCGTTTGCAAATACTTTTTCTCATTCTGTAGGTTGTCTTTTCATTTTATTTATGGTTTCCTTTGATATACAACATTTTAAAAGTTTAATTAGGTCCCATTTGTTTATTTTTGCTTTTGTTTTCATTAGTTTATGAGATGGATCCAAAAAGACATTGCATGATTTATGTCAAAGAGTGTCCTTCTTATGTTTTCCACTAGGACTTTTACAGTATCCAGTCTTACATTTAGGTCTTTAAATCAATTTGAGCTTATTTTTGTGTATGGTGTTAGAGAATTTCTAATTTTATTCTTGTTATTGTAGCTGTCCAATTTTCTCAGAACAACTTATTAAAGAGTTTGCATAATTGCTAACCGTTTTTTTACATCCCTAACACTTAGAGTGGTTTTCACTTTCAGTTTCATAAGCAATGATGCTTTGAACATTGATGTTATTCATTGTTTCTTAGAATAGATTCTTGGAAGTTGAATGGTTGGGTGAAAGAGTGAACATTTCAATCTCTTGTAAAATTTTTTTAAATTTTTAAATTAAAGTATAGTTGATTTACAATATTTCAGATGTGCAGTAAAATGACTCTTATGAATACATATGTGCACACATATGTGTACATACATAATATATGCATAATTATATGCAAATACATTCTTTTCAGAATATATATGCAAATATATTCTTTTTCAGAATCTATTATAGGTCATTACAAGATGTTAAATATAGCTCCCTGTGCTACACAGTGTCTTATTAAAGAGACTGTCTTTTATGTTCTATATATTCTGGTCTCCTTTGTTGTAGATTAACTGACATAAGAATGTAGGTTGTAGACTTTCTATCATGTTCCATTGATTTATGTGTCTGTTTTTGTGTCAATACCATACTGATTTGATTATTGTAACTTTGTAATATAATCTGAAATCAGAGACTGTGGTTTCTCCAGATCCATTCTTCTTTCTCAAGATTGTTTTAGCTATGTGGGGTCTTTAGTGTTACTGTAAAATTTTTTTAAAAATTTAAATTCAGTTCTGTGAAAAGTGCCATTGATAATCTGATAAGGTTTGCATTGAATCTGTGGATTGCCTTGAGTAGTATGGCCATTTTAACAATACTGATTCTTTCAATTTAAGAACATGATATAGCTTTCCATCTATTTGTATCATCTTCAGTTTCTTTCATCAGTGTCTTATAGTTTTTGGAGTACAGACCTTTTGCCTCTTTGGGAAGGCTTAGTCTTAGGTATTTTATTCTTTTTGATGTGATTGGTAAATGAGATTGTGATAGAAATGCAACAGATTTCTGCGTTTTCTTTTTGTATCCTGCAACTTTATTGAGTTCATTCATGAGCTCTATTAGTTTCCTGGAGGTGCATTTAGGATTTTCTACTTCTGCCACCTGATGTGAAGAGCTGATTATCAGTTGAGGAATCTTTGGTTGCAAGCAACAGAAGGAACTTAACTAAAAGGTTCTTCAGTGGGAAGACTGAAGAACTAGGATTTAAAGAGAGATGCTCTTGGTAGAAGAAATTGTTCATCATTCTCACATTAGTGTCTTCTCCAGACTGGGCTGAATTGGCATCCATGGAATCTTGTCCCTGCATCCCTCTGCTCAGAATTCCGTATCCTGGGTCACAGGTCTCCTCCTCATGTACTCTGGATTGTTGAAAGAGAGCATCCCCAGAAGGGCTTTCCAAAGGGAAAAGGTCTTGCTTATTACAGTCCCACAATGACCACATTATAATAGAGAGATGATAATTCCCCCTAAGGAAGACTGGATTTTGTGTGCGTGTGTGTATTTTCAGATGAGAATTAAATGAGAGTGCATATTAACTCAATCAGAGTCTAGAAAGATTGAAGTTAGAGTGGGGGAAATCTTGATACCTGGTTTTCTTCCATCCTTCAACTTCTGCCTCTTTATTTTTGCTAGCAACTGTCCTGTTCCTTCAACAGCAATTTTTACTTACAAAATGCTTTATAAGCATGATATAATTAACCATACTGATATGCTGTGCTGTAGAATTCCTTTGGAGAACAGACAATATGAATTACAAAGAGCCGGGAATTAACTTCTCATCTGTTTTGAAGAGATATGGCAGGGAATGGGGTGGGGCTTTTTGATTGTGGCTCAAAAATTGATTTCTAATTGCCCTTTTTATTGCTGGTTTAGCTGATGCTACCTTTAGTTTTTTATCTTTGATTCTATTTCTTTTCTAAGTGAGTTAGGAAATAGCGTACTTGGCTCCACCCCAAGTATATTTACTTAAACATTTAAAGTATGTCTCCATACTCATGCAGCTGGATGATTTGGGAAACATCATAATCCGATCCAAATTCTAGTGTTACTTAGACTATTGAGATCAAAGCTGAAAATCTGAATAATTCTCTTAAATACTGACTACTCATTTTATTCTGAATGCAAAGATATGTCTATAGTACAGTTAGTGGTTACAGTGGTTAAGGTTAACTTTGGAGTTCGAGCTTGGTTTAAATCTTAGTTCTGACATTTACAAAACACTAGTTTTCTCAACAGTAAAATGGAATAATAATGCTGTTAGCCTAGGCTCATCCTACTTCATCTTGAGAAAGTCCTGGGAAGCTTTCCCCAACACGACACTCTCACCCTCAGTCTAGAGTAGACTCCCTTGTGACCCACATTCACAGCACAAATTCTCTCAGATTTACAACTGCAGTTTAAGTTTCTACTCTTCTGTTAGATTATTTAATTACATCTGCCTCAACACCCTTCCCTGCACAGACTAAACTCCATGAGGTTAGGGTCAACTATGTCTATCTTCTTCACCTTGCTCCTGATTGGCACTCCATAAATATTTATTGAATGAATGAATAAAAGAAGGAATGATTTCGCATAGAGGATTACTGAGATCGTGTATAAAAACCTCAGTGTCTGGTATGTAGTAAGAACTAAATAAATGTAACCTCCCACAAAGAAAAACACCAAAAAATAACCTTCAAAACAAAACAAATCCTTCAACAACCAAATCATATATCATGCAAGAAATAAAATATTAATATGTTCTTGTCATCATTAAATGCTGATTTTTCAAGTTGAGTTATGCTCCTGGAACAAATAACCCTTGATTTCAGCTATTTAAAACAACAAAAGTTTATTTCTTGCTCATATGACATTTTCTCTTTTAAATATTTATATTTATTTATTTGGGTATGCCAAGTCTTAATTGTGGCACTCAGTTAAATGACAGCCTACTTCAGTATTCTTGCCTGGAGAATTCCATGGGCAGAGGAGCCTGGTGGGCTACAGTCTGGGGGGCTGCAAAGAGTGGGACATGCCTGAGCACATATCACAGCCTACAGAAGCAGGAGCCAGAATGATAGGGGGTGATCTTAGGAGCTCAGGCAAGTAACTCTCACCAGTAGGATGATTGTTTGAATATTTTAACAGCTCGTGTGGTTGTATAGAGAGGTGCTGGTTGACCTTCAGTCCCAGGTGAAGTAGGCCTTGACTGGGCGTGGCTGTCCCAGAGCCATGATTAAAACATTTGCTAGAGAGCCTCATTTTACAGAGAGGAGATTAAGAGCCAGAGAGGGCAAAGGAGTTCCATCAGGTCACACAGCAGATTGGTGAGAGGGAAATAGAAAGACCAGGAAACGCAGAGACACAGGGCTACAGAGGGAACGAGCAACAGAGCTAGAGGTGAGACAGAGAGGTACAGAGAGGAAAACCCAGAGAGAAGCAGGGTTCAAGAGGGCAGAAGAGAGGATCAGGAGAGGTGGAGGAGAGAGCAAGTGTGACACAGATAGAGAAGCAGAAGGAACGGGACAAAGGCTGAGAGAGACAGGGAGGTGGTGGATACAGGACAGACTCTGTAAGGTGCCATCGAGCTCACGGTGTCGGGGTGATGGGGTGATGGGCCAGTGACATGCTTCTTCATGTTTATGGATTGAGCTGCAAAGGGCCAGTGGGGTAGAAAGAACAATTAGGGGAAAGGCTGTTGGGACGGAGTGGGGTGGGCCGGGCTGGTGGGGGGAGGCAGAAGGACTAAGCATTGCAGAGTCTTTTCATGGCCTGTGTGTATGTGTTAGTCACCGCGGGAGCAGACATGCAGACTGGGACCCCCCACCGCAACCCATTCGTTCCCACCAGCCTGCTGCTCTGCCAGACGGCTGCCCTACCAGGTCATTGCCTCTGAGCCTTATTTATTGCTCCAAAATCTGGGGCCAGGAGGAGTCCCTGCTGGCACGCTCAGGCGGAAGCTTCCATCTAAATCCTGGACTTGGCCTCCGCCACTGCCGCTGAACAGGAGGAACAGTGGGAGGACCGACCTTGATTTGTACCAGGGCGGCTTTTTAACACGTGGAAGACAGTGTTTTCTGTGGCAGGGAGAGTTCTTCCTGCTGCCTAGAGATTTAAGTCATGGCCTTATTTTTTTCCCACTAGAGAAACACTTTTTAAAACCCACACACATTTCCTAATTCAGCTCTGGCTGTTTTAACCAGAGTTAAAGAGTTCAGGGATGAAGTAGCTCCCAATGATCAAGAACTTACAGTGTCAGTCTAAATCAGCTATACTTCAATAATAATAAACAGAAATACAAGAAGAAGTAAAAACTGATCAATCTATTAAAAAAAAGAATTTACAGTATGAGGAATACTGCGAGGGTTATGTCATTGGATCCTTGTATAAAGTCATGAGGGAGGCACTATAATTTCCCACTTTACAGGTGAGATCACCGAGGCTCAGGGAGAGAAGAAACTTGCCCAGATCCCATTTCTGTCGGTGCCAGAGCCCATCTGTCTACCTGCAATTCCCCGTCACCGTGTCGTCCTGTCTGCTCTGCGCCCATGATACAGGTGAAGATGTCAAGGCTTATCAGGTCTAACAACTTGCCCAAAGGCTCGTTCATAGAAAGTTGCAGAATGAGGATCTGCCCTTGGGTCTGTTCATCTTCGAGCCTCTGCTCTCACCTTCTGTGCATTGCGTTGGGGTCTTTCAGAAACAGAGACTCCCTCCTTCCAGATGTTTTTGTGCTTCATGAAGAAAGTAGGGGAACTGAAATCTCCAATAGAACTGTGTGTACACTAAAAAATGGGCAAGAGGGTAAACTTCATATTATGTGTATCTTACGACAATTAAAACTTCTTAAAGGGAAATAGAAAGCTCCAGTAGCCACCCTCTTGGCTGTGGATAATGTGCTGTTTGTTTAAATTGGAGGATAATTGCTTTACAATGTTGTATTGGCTTCTGCTGCCCAGTGACGTGAATCAGCCCTGAGCATATACATATCCTCTCCCTCTTGAGATTCCTTCCCACCCCTCTAGGTTGTCCACTAACCTTGCTTTGCCTCTAACTCATGGCGTCTGCATATTCTTGGCTTCTGTTGCCTTGTGTCTTCTGCTGCCTCACTGCCTTGTGTTTCCTGAGTTCTCTGCGTGCCCCTGGTCTTCTACTCCATCTCTCTCTCTCTATCTTGTCCTTGCATAGTTGCTAAGTCATGTCTGACTTTTTGCAACCCCATAGACTGTAGCCCACCAAGCTCCTTCTGTCCATGGGATTTCCCAGGCAAGAATACTGGAGTGGGTTGCCCTTTCCTTCTCCAGGGGAATCGTCCCAACCCAGATTGCATCTCCTGCTTGTAGCAGCTTCTTTACCACTGAGCCACCTGGGAAGCCCCAGCTCTCTATCATTTATCTATCTTTCAAGTCAACCTTCCCAAAGCAGGAGATCAGATTGGATGGCATCTTAGATCTGGTTCCCTGGAAAATGGGTTCTCAGATGGAGATTTGCCTGATGGAACTTTCAGGGAGAACATTTAAGATTAGCACCATGGAGGATCTAAGAGAAGAGGACAGGATAGAGGAGAATTTGAACTGTAAAGCAGTCTTAATGTAATGGAGCAGGACCCTATGGGACCTTCCTGGGACAGACCCCTCCCCCATATCATCTGCTTTAGCTCTTCTCCGATGTCCCTAATAATAGTATCTGCAACACATGCTGAGCTGTTTTACAGATATGAAACAAATGGACGATGTTAACTACTTGATGAACATGGGTGCATAGCCCCTAGGTCTACTGGAGCCTAAGGGTTGATAGTACTAACCCCTGTGACCCTCCCTGTGGCCTCACCATCAACCAATCAGAGACTTGCGCTTGAGCTGATCACACACCTGTGATCCTGTCTCCCTCACTTGGCCTTTAAAAATGCTTCATAATAGACAACTAGAGTAGAATAGCAAGAAAAGATAAGAAGGCCTTCCTCAGTGACCAATGCAAAGAAATAGAGGAAAACAATAGTATGGGAAAGACTAGAGATCTCTTCAAGAAAATTAGAGATACCAAGGGAACATTTCATGCAAAGATGGGCACAATAAAGGACAGAAGTGGTAGGGACCTAAAAAAAGCAGAAGATATTCAGAAGAGGTGGCAACAATACACAGAAGGACTATACAAAAGAGATCTTCATGACCCAGATAACCACAATGGTGTGATCACTCACCTAGAGCCAGACATCCTGGAATGCAAAGTAAGGTGAGCCTTAGAAAGCATCACTACAAACAAAGCTAGGGGAGGTGATGGAATTCCAATGGAAATAGTTCAAATACTGAAAAATGATGCTGTGAAAGTGATGCACTCAATATGCCAGCAAATTTAGAAAACTCAGCAGTGGCCACAGGACTGGAAAAGGTCAGTTTTCATTCCAATCCCAAAGAAACACATTGCCAAAGAATGTTCAAATTACTGAACAACTGCACTCATCTCACACACCAGCAAAGTAATTTTCAAAATTCTCCAAGCCAGGCTTCAACAGTATATGCACCGTGAACTTCCAGATGTTCAAACTGGATTTAGAAAAGCCAGAGGAACCAAAGATCAAATTGCCAATATTCACTGGATCACCAAAAAAGCAAGAGAGTTCCAGAAAAACATCTACTTCTGTTTCATTGACAACTCTAAAGCATTTGACTGTGTGGATCACAACGAACTGTGGAAAATTATTAAAGAGATGGGAATACCAGACCACTTGACCTGTCTCCTGAGAGATCTGTATGCAGGTCAAGAAGCAATAGTTAGAACTGGACATGGAACAACAGACTGGTTCCAAATATAGAAAGGAGTATGCCAAGGCTATATGTTGTTACCTTGCTTATTTAACTTACATGCAGAATACATCATGCAAAATGCCAGGCTTGATGAAGCACAAGCTGGAATCAAGATTGCTGGGAGAAATATCAATAAACTCAGATATGCAGATGACACCACCCTTACGGCAGAAAGCAAAGAAGAACTAAACAGCCTCTTGATGAAGGCGAAAGAGAGTGAAAAAGTTGGCTTAAAACTCAACATTGAAAAAATGAACATCATGGTATCTGGTCCCTCATTTCATGGCAAATAGAAGGGGAAACAATGGAAACAGTGACAGACTTTATTTTCTTGGGCTCCAAAATCACTGCAGATGGTGACTGCAGCCATGAAATTAAAAGACACTTGCTCCTTGGAAGAAAAACTATGGCCAATCTAGACAGCATATTAAAAAGCAGAGACATAACTTTGCTGACAAAGGTCCGTCTAATCAAAGCTATAGTTTTTCCAGTAAAGTCACATATGAATGTGAGAGTTGGACTATAAAGAAAGCTGAGCGCTGAAGAATTGATTCTTTTGAACTGTGGTGTTGGGGAAGACTCTTGAGAGTCTCTTGGACTGCAAGGAGATCCAGCCAGTCCATGCTAAAGGAGATCAGTCCTGGGTGTTCATTGGAAGGATTGATGTTGAAGCTGAAACTCCAAAGCATTGGCCACCTGACACGAAGAGCTGACTCATTTGAAAAGACCCTGATGCTGGGAATGTTGAAGGCAGGAGGAGAAGGGGATGACAGAGGATGAGATGGTTGGATGGCATCACCGACTCGATGGACATGAGTTTGAGCAAGCTCTGGGAGTTGGTGATGGACAGGGAAGCCTGATATGCTGCAGTCCACGGGGTTACAAAGAGTCGGACACGACTGAGCGAATGAACTGAACTGTACTGTTAATATGTAGTTACATCCCTCCATGCATGTTAAATCACTTCAGTGGTGTCTGTCACTTTGCCATCCCATGGCTGAAGGTGGAGACACTGGAAAAACCATAGCCTTGACCAGATGGACCTTTGTTGGCAAAGTAATGTCTCTGCTTTTTAATATGCTGTCTAGGTTAATAGCACAGGGAACTTAATACACTGTAATGATCTATATGGGAAAAGAATCTTAAAAAAAGAATTGACACATGTATATGTATAACTGATTCACTCTGCTCTACAGCAGAAACTAACACAACACTGTAAATCAAATGTCCTTTGATAAAAAAATGCTTTCTTGAAACCCATCTAGAAGTTTGGGCTTTGTCAGCACTAGTGTCCCAGAATCCTTGCTTGGTAGCTGACACTAAATGCTGCACTTTTCTTCACTGCAACCCAGCATCAATAGATTGGTTTTCATGTTCACGGGCAACTGGACCCAAGTTTGGTTCAGTAACATTAACAAAGACCTCAGCAGATCCCATGGGTGCTTTGGGCTGGGCTGGGCGTTCAGAGTTGTTGCCTTCAGGAAAGCTGGTTGTTTCTATTCCTTGACACTGGCCCATGAATGGATGGGGTTGCCCTTGGGGTAAGGGGGACCTGACCTTGGGTAAGGTGGTTCTCTTCCATTGAGGGTGATCCCCAGGTTGCAGCTGAGGTCCATGAGGTCCCAGCCCCCAGAGTGGTGGGGTGGGGAAGACGAGAGCCTGAGAGGGGGGGTGTGGGTGGGGCCCCACAGCAGCCTCCCCTGATTAACTGCTTTCCAGGATGTGGCAGCCCCAGCTGGCCGCCTCCATGCCTTGCCTCCCCTCTTCCATCCTATATATATGTGCTGTGTGCTCAGTCATGTCTGACTCTTTGCGACCCCATGGACTGTAGCCCACCAGGCTCCTTTGCCCATGGAATTTTCCAGGTAAGAATACTGGAGCGGGTAACCATTTCCTACTTCAGGGGATCTTCCCAACCCAGGGATCGAACTGGTGTCTCTTGCATCTCCTCATTGGCAGGTGGATTCTTTATAGTTCACACCACCTTATCTCCCTAGTGTCACCTAGTCTTGGTCCAATTAGCTGTGACTAAGGCCTCAAGTCATGTGTCCCAGAGCATGGCAACCAAGTGCAGAATTGGCCCGAGGCTTTGCCACATGGGGTCCTGGAACACAGTGGGTCATCGAGTGCCCTGGACATTCAGCACAGCTAGAGTGCCTTTCCAGCTTCCCAGAGCCCAGGAGAATTCCCATTTCCAGTTATTTGTACTATTTAAGGCAGGTTGATTCTGCTAATACGAGCATAGAGTGAAAGAGACACTGGAGCTGATCTCCAGATAGCACGATTTCCTCTTTGCCCCACAAGCAATTCCCCTTGACATCACCAGAGCCCAAAGCAGAGGCAACTGGACACCGAGGAGGTGTCCTGAGAGGGCAGGTCAGTCACTACAGAGCCACAGCCTCGCCTGAGAAGGAGCTCTACTTTTGCCATCAGCCAGACTGCCCTTTGCAATTCCCCGATACCTCTGAAGTTTGCTGGTGGACAATAATTTTTCTCCTGCTTAGTCTAGGTCTCTCTTTCCTCTCTATTGATTTCTCCCCATGAAGTTAAAGCAGAGGTGGAGACACATATGCTGCAGGATACCAATATAGGCCTGCCAGTCAAGCTGCACTGCCCCCCTGCTGCAGCTGAGACGTGCCAGGGCCCCCATCCTCTCCTTCTCCCTAATTGATTTCCAAACCCAGCCTCCTGGGATGGTGCCTTGGCTGGCTTTCCCACTTCAGCCTCTCAACCTTCATTTAATGCTTCTCGGGTGGTGAGAACTTATGTTTCCCACCTACCAGTTGGCATCTGGCTGATTTTCTCATCCTGAGGAATTTAGTTTGATTAATGTCGAGCCTTTGTACATTGCACTGGAGTTGTCAAAAGTGATGCGTACGCCTCCTGTTCCCAGTCCTGCTGAAGAGAGAACCATCACCTTCTCCAGGACAGTGTTGGCATTTGGCAGGGTCCCGTAGTGGCCCACACCAAGATTAGCAGCCACAGATTTGCTCCAATAAGCCCAGGCATCAGAGGACCCTGACTGGGAATAGCAGATAGATGCTACAAGCAATTTGGGTGATTCAGAATCTGCTTAGCTTTGCCCAGTCAGCCTGGTGTGAGGTCTTGGAATGAAACTTTCCCACCTATTCCTTCCAAGATTGAGCCAAAGAATCTATTCTTGGAGCAGATAACTTTCCAGCACTGAGTTGGCAAGTGTTTATGATTGGTTTTTCACACATCCTTCTGGACAGGAGACAATTTTTGTTATAATTAAAATTTAAATGTAGGGTTATCATAACCGAAGGCGCCTTAGAAGGGCAGGCTCTTGGCAGGATAGTGAGTGACATGTGAGGCCTGTTTCTTTGCTGTATCTTGTTTCCAAGACTCTTTTCTTATTGATTATTCACTATGAGTAATCCAAATTACTTCAGAGAAGACCAATATCTCAGGCCTCACCAGCTTATTGGTACAAATAAAGTCACTTTGAGACATACATCCATGTGACAGAGGCTCATAGCTTTTTCTTCCTCCTGTTGGAACCCCACTGGCTTCCAGGAGCCTCCAGGGATGTGTCACAGGTTTGAGAAACAATCCCACTCAGGTTCTTTGATCCAAGTCTTTCCTTGAAATGTATCCCACAGACCTTTTGAGGGTACCACCTCTCTGCTGTTCTGCTGCTGGGGTCCTTCAGGGCAGGCTGGTTCCCTGCCACCCTGCTGGGTGCAACAGGCACCTTGGGTTCCTCATGAATGTGCCACAGTCTCTGCAGGGCACTGGAGTCGTGTCCCTCTGCTGCCATGGATGGGACCTGGCCATCAGGCCCCCAAAGCAGTTCTACTGATGCTCAGAGCCTCTCCGCTCAGACCAAGTGTCAGTTTCTCTTCTCCCATCAGGGCTCAGACCATCAAGACATAGACCAGTATTGCTACTTAGGTCTCAAAGCTCATGAGAACTTTACTAAAAGGATAATCGACCTCTGGATTTTTCTCCCTTGTGTTCAAGGCTTAGAAGATCCTGCGATACTATTAGAAATGGCAGAGGGGACACAAAGGGGAAGATGTGCCATGAGACAGCTGTTAAAAAGCAGATTTAGTGATTCATATGCAGTAACATCCATCAGTCTAGCTCTCCAAGTTGTTTTTCTGGTGATGTTGTGTAAGCCACACGTGGTGGAGGGAAAGGACTGAGTTCATGCCAAATGAGCCACAGCAAAAATAATGACATCATGGACAAAATAAAATAATCAAGCAGCAACAGATGGAAAGGAAAAATTCTAGTTATACTAGAAAACGACACAAATTGTTTTAGGTCCTAGCTGATCA
Source organism: Cervus canadensis (assembly GCF_019320065.1). Lineage (NCBI taxonomy): Eukaryota > Metazoa > Chordata > Mammalia > Artiodactyla > Cervidae > Cervus > Cervus canadensis. Next base: position 12,139,276 of record NC_057417.1, on the reverse strand, counting down.
AACCAAACTCAATCCCACCAGCCAAAGAGTAGCAAGAGACTATCCTTCAGCCAGAAACACTAGCCAGTCAATCCCACCATCCAGCAAGATAGTCCTTCTTGGTGCTTAGGGGGCAGAGCAGCAATTTCAAAGCCTTGCCCTCCACTTGGCATCAAAGAGCCCTGTTTGTTCACTGACACCTGATAAATCAGAACCAGGGAATCAGACGAATTTTTCTTTTGCTTTTTAGTTTCCTTTATTAATGAAACCTTTTAGAAATCTGTTTATGCTTTTTACTTGAACAGACTCACAATCCTTCACACAAAGGGAGCAGATGGTACTGAAAGCTGGAGATTGGGCCGGAATGCATCTCCTGTAACAGGCGCTAACGGATCCTTGTCTTGGATATAAAAGAACTGGAGTCTAATTGTGGGGTTGGTTTTTCCAATTCTGTATAACTATGTGTTTCTTTGTCTGTGTTTCTTCCCCTCAAATTTAATGCTTCTCCTTGAGCTCCTGTCAAATAGAAATCTGAATAGAGTAACTGAGACCGAGTTTTAAGACTACGGTTTTCCTGGAAGAGTGTCTCTAAGACTCCAAGGACCTCTACATCCCCAACTATCTTTGAAGCCCTCTGTTGAGGTGCCATATATATTATCACGTGAACCCTCTTCTTGACTGTAGGTAGCTGGGTAGGAATTGGCACTTGAGCCAAAAGAAGTCTATGGAGGTGGCCTTTCTGAGAATCCTGCCTCCATATAGGATTATGATTAATTAGCCCAATTAGATTCTCTTTCTGAAAGATTTGCTATGAGACATTCTCAGAGGGGGTGGGGGCGTAAGTTCATGTGGATAGGAATCTTGTCTTTTTATTGATTTATCACCATTGTCTCTCATAGTATATGGTATGGCTACTCAATGAATAAATAAATGATAAATAAATCAAATGTATAGGCCCTTGTATAGATATATATATATATTTCTGAGAAGTGAATCTGCATCCATTTCCCTATGCTTCACTTTTTTCTTCTGCCTCCAGGGAGCTAGGATCCCCCAGTCCCCACCACACACATTTGTAATTATTATTTTATTTTTTAAATTATTATTTTAAGGAGACTTATTTTTTTTCAGAGCAGTTTAGCTTTAAAGCAAAATTAAGCAGAAGATACAGAAATTTCCCATATACCCCCTGCCTTCCCTCTCCAGCCTCTCCTTTATCAGCATTCTGCACCAGAATGGAACATTTATTACAACTGATGAACCTACACTGACAACGTTGTTATCACCCGAAGTCCGTGGTCTGCGTCGGAGTTCACTCTTGGTGCTGTACATCCTCTGGGTTTTGACAAATGTATAATGACATGTATGGCATTATAGTGTCGTACAAGATGGTTTCACCGCACTAAAAGTCCTCTGGGCTCCACCAATGCATCCTTCCCTCCCTCCTGACTTCTGGAAATCATTTTTACTGTCTTTTACTTTTCTTTTACTGCCTCCATAGTTTTCTCTTTTCCGGAATGTCATGTAATTGGGATCATACAGAAAATAGTCTTTTCAGAACTGGCTTTTTTCACTTAGTAATAGGTATTTAAGGTTCCTCCATGTGTTTTCATTGCTTGGTAGCTCATTTCTTTTTAGTATTGAATAAAATCCCACTGGGCTTCCCTGGTGGCTCAGTGGTAAAGAATCTGCCTGCTAACGCAGGGGATGTGGGTTTGATTCCTGGGTCAGGAAGACCTCCTGGAGAAGGAAATGGCAACCCACTCCAGTGTTCTTGTTTGGGAAATCTCATGCACAGAGGAGCCTGGCATGCTATAGTCCATAGGATTCTCAAAAGAGTCAGTCACATGTCTTCTGACTAAACAACAATATTCCAATATCTGGATGGATCACAGTCTGTTTGTCCATTCATATACTGAAGGACATTTTGGTTGCTTTCAGGTTTTGGCAATTATGAACAAAGCTTCTATAAATATCTGTGTGCAGGTTTTTGTGTGAACATAATATTTTAACTCCTTTGAGTAAACACCAAGTATGGGATCGTACATTAAAAGTATGTTTAGTTTTGTAAGAAAATGCCAAGCTGTCCTAGGAAAGCAGCATAAGTGTCCACTGACAGATGAATAGATTAAAAAAGAAGTGGTATGTATATACAAAGGAATATTACTCAGTCCAGAAAAGAGTGAAATAGTGCCATTTATAGCAACATGGATGGACATAGAGATGATCATACTACGTGAAGTAAGACAGAGAGAGAAAGACAAATATCACATGATATCTTATATATGGAATAAAAAATGATGCAAATGAACTTATTTACAAAACAGAAGTAGAGTCACAGGTGTAGCAAATTTATGGTTACTGGCAAGGGGGAAGGGGGATGATGGATAAATTGGGAGATTGGTATTGACACATACATATGACCATATATAAAATAAATAACTGATAAGGACCTACTGTATAGAACTCTACTCAATACTCTGTAATGACCTATATGGGAAAAGAATCTAAAAAAGAGATGGATATATGCACAACTAATTCACTGTGCCATACAGCAGAAACTAACAACACTGTAAATCAATTCTACTCCAGTAAACATTTAAAAAAAAAGAAAAGAAAAGAAAAGAAAATGTCAAGCTGTCTTTCTAGATGACCAACCAAACCATTTTGCATTTCCACCAGTGGTGAATGAGAGTTCCTGCTGCTCCTTTCTTGCCAGCATTTGATGTCATCATTGTTCTGAACTTTGACCATTCTAATAGGTGTGAAGTAATATATCATTGTTGTTTTAATTTGCAATTCCCTGCTGACATATGATTTTGAACAATTCTCATATGCCTATTTGCCATCTGTATGTTTTCTTTGGTAAGGTATCTGTTCAGATCTTTAGCCCACTTAAAAAATTATTATTTTTTGAATACTGATGAGTTTTAAGGGTTTTTATATGCTTTGAAGAACAGTCCTTTATTAGATGTGTCTTTTGCAAATATTTTCTCCAGTGTGGCTTGTCTTCTCCTTCTCCTGACTCTTCTTTTTTTTTTTTTATCACTCTTTCTTTGATGGGCAGTACTGTGTAGTGTTTAAGCATTACGATCTTGGAGGATCTGACCAAGTTTAAGTCCTGGTTTTTTTTTTGCACTTGCTCAGGCAATTGATCATTCCATTCTGACTCTGTTTCCTCATCTGTGAAATGGAAATAACAATAATGCCATCTTGTAAGGTTGTTAGGAGTTAACATTATCCTGGCCTGTAGTTAGTAAGCACTGTGTCATTATGTATGTATTATGTAGTCATTATTACTGAAAATTTCCTTTTTTTGGATAGTTTGGACCCATCACTAATTTGGTCTCATCCTTCACTTGCTTCCTCCTTCACTCACTCCCTTGGAGCCGTGCTGGTCTCTACACCCATCTCGGTGTCTTTTTACTTCTGTTTCCTCCTTCTGAGGCGCTTTCTTCTCATCTTTGCTCCTCCAAAGGTTTGCTCTTTCATCTCATGATTCAGGAGTTTTGTCAGTCGTAAGCAGAAGCAGTCTAAAGGCAATGGGGTTTCCTACTGTTTTAGAAGTTGATCCCATTGATACCAGCTGTCCCTGAGGGAGGGGGATATTGAAGAACAGTGAGCTGCGGAGGAGAGTTCCTGAGACTGAGAGGGAGAGAGGGTGTCTGGTTCAGAGAGCAGTGGGGACTGCACCCTGCCCTCTCAGAATGTTCCTCGGAGGTATCAGGACCTTCAGGGAAGGCTGGTGGTGCTCCCTGGGGTGCCCTTAGCCTTCCAGGGGTCCTCAGTCCCCAGGGGTCTGTAAATGACACAGCCCTTAGAGCTGCAGCCAGCACGGAGACGGGAGCAGATGGTACCCTGGTGGTACCCACGTGGGCTGACCTTTGGGCAGACACTCCCAAATGCCCACAGAGACATGAAACTAGTGCCTCTGTATCAGCCTTGAGGAAGAGGCTAAACTTCCCGCCGGATGACAGGGATGGGGGTTCGGAGCCTAAGGGACACGCACCACATAATATCAACTCATAACTGTACAATACAGAAATTCGTTTCCTTCATCTCTAAGTCTGGGCTTAAAATTTATATACATACTAAATCTATTCCCAAGTTCATCCCCGCCCTTTGTTAACCTGAGAGACGGGTTACTGGCAAAGTTGCCTTTTTACATGTTATATCTGCTCTTCACTGTATCTTTCCTTCTTTCCTAGCCCCCTCCTGTAATCCTTAGGGTATTGGAAGTAAGTTCTCTTCTCAGGCCACACTTTTTTCCCCCGGCTAAATGCAAGATCTTAAAAAAAAAAAAAAAAAAGTGATACAAAGGCAGGAAAGACAGAGCGGTGCAAGGAATAGTCTCAGCCTCCTCAGGTATCAAGCAGAAGGAAAAGCCTCCTCCTTATTTTTCACTTAACGAGGCATGACCCGTGGAAGAATGCCATCTCACGCAGAAACTTTGTAGCATCCGAACAAGAAAGCGACCAGGAAAACTGTGGAGCATGCGCAGTAAAAATGCACCGTTGCTGATGACCCTATATGACCTTTCACGTGTGGCGCTCTACTAGTTAAGTTTAAGTGAAAACAACTCTTAGCACACTAGTACGGTGGCTTCAGGAGACAGATGCTCAAGACCAGGGACTGATGCAACCGGATGCAATCCGGGCCACACTTCAACCTTCCTCTCAATGACTATTCCCCCCCTAACCGAAAAGGCCCACTTATTCGAAGAGCTAAAAATAAGATAAAAGAGGGATCAGCTTGCTAGGACACCATACTCTTCTTTGAGTATGTAACTTTTGCTTCTGCCCTAAATAAAGTGCTTCTTTGCTCCCTTCACTCCTCAGCCTCAGTGTTGTTTTTTTTTCTTTTTCTTTTTCCTTTGTGTTCATCACCCAAATTCTTTTTTTGGGCGAGTTGAACAAGAGCCTGGATGTTTAAAGGTTTTTTGGTATCAAGATCAAGAAGCAAATTTAAAAAAAAATCAGTATTTTCTGTTTTTGCCTAAAATTATTTTGCAAAAACAAGTTGCATATTTTTTTTTCCTTTTTGCTGGGAAAAAGTGAAGAGCAATGCTATGCAATTTATTTTGGAATACTACCCTTATCCTAGCTATGATGTGAATTAAAAATTATATCTCAAAGTACAGTGAAGTTAGAAAATATGCATTGGAAACACTGTAGCTTGGTTTTGTTTCTGTTTTTTGTTTTGTTGTTCATTTTTTTTCTTTTTTTTTTGGAATCACATTCTTGAATTCTTGATTGGCCTGGAACAGAGCTTAGTTAATATGGCATCAAGCACATTGTTTCAGAGGGAGGTAGTCCCTAACTCTGATCAATGTGGATTTCTGCTTCTCCTCTTTATTGGATACATGATTGGAACACTTTTTCTGGCCTCTTGTGGCTGGGTGAGACCTGCTAAGGCATTCTGACCAATGACCAGTGACCGGATGTAATTTTCACTGATTCTAGCAAGGAGCCTTTAGTCCCCAACTCTCTGGCCTCCTTTCTTCCTCAGCTACCATGGCAACAGTAATGTTTGAGATGGTAGCTGCTCTGTAAGCCTGTGCTTAATGAGCACAGCCTCCCCCAGCAAATTATGGGTCAAACTTCAAGCAAGAAGTCTTTTGCTGTTTTAAGTGAGTGAGTTGGGCGTATTTGTTATCACAGCCTCAACTAGCTTATCCTACCTGAAACCCATATCAAGCTCTCCAAAGACACTGTTGCCAAACTGTTGAAACCAAAGACAAAAAAAAATCAAAACATTGAAACTGGCAGTATATATTTACACACAAAATATTTTGGCTTGGCAAACAAGTCCAGAAGGAAGTGGATGTTGCTGTATTGAGGGCATGAAGCAAATGCACTGTTTTGAACTATTCAGCCAAACATGCTCAAAATCATGTCCAAAATGTTCCACCTACAGTTGATTGGAAACATTAAAAAGTATAAAAGTTAACAGTGTGACAGTGTTTTCCTTTGCATACTGCACACCCCATGCCCACATGCAGGGGGTGTTTGGTTGCAAGAAACAGATGTTTGATCAAACTCAGAAAAGTTGAATTAATTGTTCAAGATCAAACTATAACATGATGGAAGCTTTACAAAGACCCAGAACTTTGGAGTTTTTATCACCTGTTATTTTGAGCCTTACAAATTTTTGTAAAACCATAATGAGTGTGAAATAGTCTCTCCTATCATCACAGCTGATAGAATATTCACAGAATTTGCATATCAATTCCTTGCTGAATTTTCATTGTTTTATCATCATCTGTCTTATCTCCTCATTCATTTTGATTGTATATTTTACCCTCCTGGTACATTTTTCTCCTAGTTTTATAAGCTGCTTTTTAGTGATTGTATTTCTCTTATCTGATTTCAGAATTGCTATAAAGGTTGGATTGAGGAGTTGAGTTGGAAGGGAGGTTTTGACTAGAAGCACATTTCTCTAGTACTTAAGAACGAGAAAATTTCAGTTGTGTATATCAAGGGATGAGGGAGCTGCTGATGGAGGCTGTGCTGAGCTGTGCTTAGTCACTCAGTTGTGTTTGACTCTTTGTGAGGCCATGGACTGCAGCCCATCAGGCTCCTCTGTCCACGGGGATTCTCCAGGCAAGAGTACTGGAGTGGGTTGCCATGCCCTCCTCCAGGGGATCTTCCCAGCCCATGGATTGAACCCAGGTCTCCTGTACTGCAGGCAGATTCTTTACTGTCTTAGCCACCACGAAAGCCCAAGAATACTGGAGTGGGTAGCCTATTCCTTCTCCAGGGGAACTTCCCAATCCAGTAATTGAACCAGGGTCTTCGGCATTGCAGGAGACTTCTTTACCAGCCGAGCTACCAGGGAAGCCCTGCTTATGGATGTTATGGGGGAACAAAACCTCCTTACTCCTTACTCCCTGCCACCACTACTACTAACATCCTGGGGAATCTTTATTCTAGAGCAGAAGTTCCCCACCTTTCTTCTGCCTGTTCTTTTGAACAAGACTCTCACAAGCTCGTTTTTGGTATTGCAACAATCAGCGGAGAGAATAATGGATTTGGTATCTGATCAGTTAACTGTCAGACTTTGAACAAGTTGTTTGGGGAATGATGATATGGCTTTATTGAGTTATTATAAGACTTATGCAAGATCATGTCTGGGAATGGCTTTTATAGTGAGGGCCCAAGAAATACTTAATTCCATTCTTTTCCTACGGTTAAGGAGAGAAGCAGCGTAGCCTTGTGGTTAAGTATGCAAGCTTCGAAGTGGCACAGCTGGGTTCCAATCCTAAATTCTGTCTATTGCCAGCTCTGCAGAGACGGGTGACAAATCACTTCTGTAAGCCTCCCATGCCATGCCTACAAGGACCTGATATATTGTGGTGATTAAATTACATAGTGAATAGACAGTGTTTAGATGTTGTAAACACTCAAGAAATGGCAGTTTTCAACAGCTTCATTATTAGAAACAAGTTTCTCATATCCAGTCTCCATCTTCTAATACAAGCTCACAAACCCTGACCTGGAACACTTGAGTTCAAAGTTCAGAGTTCAGAATGTCTCAGAGTTTCAGAATGCCGTGGGAACTAGAAAGATAACCTGGTGCATATACCAGGCATTCCAAACGTCCCGCCTCCAAGAGGCCTGTGGCAGCCTTTTATGATCAGTTCACAACTGCAAGGAATACCTTCATGCTAAGTGGGTGTGGGAAAAATATAAATAACCTCACGTCAGCTCAAGTTCAGTTTGCTGCCAAATGAGCTTGTGCCAAAGTTAATGAAAATATATTTGGCTTCCCGAGCTTTTTTGGAATTCAGGGACCTGTGCAATCATTGTAATTTCTCCTGTTCTGTGTTTATAAGCTATTTCTATCACCTATTTCTACTTTAAACTGTGCTCCTCCTACATTTCTGTGTTTTAATTTACTCCTTCATGGCTTCCTCTGAATGCTTAGCTCTCCTCCCTTGAAGCCCTGTATTTTTACTTCTCCTCATCTGTGTCCCTATTCTTTATCTCTTCTTGGATTTCTCTTCTCTGTCTGGGGATCACTGACATAGAGTCCAATTTCATTTTCTTTTTTTTCCCCTCCCTTTGTTCCAGTCTCTCTAGGTTCTCATGTTCATTTCCTCTCCTCTTCTGTGGATTTCAGACAGAGTACTGTCTCTGAATTGAAGACTTCTTGCTTATTCTTGTGTAAGGGTCATCTTCTATCTGCCATTTCCTTCCTGCAGCTTCTTTTTACTGCTAGTAGCCCTTGGTTCCCTCCCCAACTACCATTATCATCATCTTTCTCCTTTAATTCCTTCATCTCCTCCAGATATCCCTCTTTGTCCACTATTTTACAATGCCAATAATATCATTATTATAATTTATTGAGCTCTTACTGTGTACTAAGCACTTTACATGGATCATTTAATTTCATCCTTACAACACACCATGGGGTAGGGACTCTCTTAATCTTCATATTTCAGATGAGAAAATTCAGGCTGAGAGATAAAATGACTTGTTCAACTAGTCAAGGGCCAGAAATGGAATTCAAATACTGTTCCATTAACTCTTGGCATTTAATCCTTGTTGCATTAAACTAATTCCAAAGCTCATGATTTCAATCACTGTGCTCCACTGCAGAGGATATTACCAATTAAGATATTAAGAATCTTGTAGATTCATGATTGGCCTTACCTCTGCCTGTCTCCTTTTCAGTAAGTCAGTTACATACTGGCTTGTCCAGATTTGTCCCTTCCCGTGGTTGGATTCTTGGTCCTTATCTTTTCTTGATGATGCATTGAGATTATTTCATAATCCCCACACACTTAGAGTGAATCACAGGAATAGTCCTGATTTCAAATATTCTCATCTTCACAAACCATTGAAATGGCCTGGAAATAGATGCTGAGCAGAAGAAATAGTATCCCTTTCCTTTGTTACCATATGCCTGCCTCAGAACACATCGTTCAAAGTCACAGCTTGGCAAAATGTCTTCATATCATGGACTTGACAGGTATCTGTGAATATCTGAGTGCATGATTATTATATTAATCAGGCTAGGCTCTTCTATGTTGCAGTGAAATAAACCCCACATTTCTGGTCTAATAAAGCAAAGATATTTATCTTTTTCCCATAACAATTGGAGGTATTTCTGGCGACTCTCAGCCTTTTTCTTGAATGGTGACTCAGAGATCTGGGATGCTTTCATTTTGCAATACCACCATCTCAGAGTTCTTTACTTCCAGTCACTTGGATGGGAGAAGGGGTGTGGCATATTCATAGACTATCAGGCAGGAGAATATTCATTTCATTTCCACTTTTCAGATAGGAGGCATTTATGGAGGTGACTTGCCCAAGGTTTTCCAAGCTAGTAAGTGGTAGATTCTAGATCGCAGCTCTGACTTTTCTTTCCACTTTATTTTTTGTAATTAGAGATATTTTATCTATGTTAATGCTTCCTGTCATGATTCATTTAGTCACAGTAAGATATAGAATTTCTCCTTCTTTCTCTTGATAATTCCAGTGAAAGTTTCAGGGAGGATACTCACTGGTTAAACCTGGGCCATATGTTTATCCTCAAACCAATTGCCACAGGCCAGACATTGCAGTGTTCTGATTGGTGAGATCTGTGTAATGTGTGGAACTCTGTTGTTCTGTCACTCAGTTGGACACGACTCTTTGTAACCCTCTGGACTGCAGCAGGCCAGGATCCCTGTCCTTCACCATTTCCCGGAGCTTGCTCAAGCTCATGTCCATTGAGTAGGTGATGCCATCCAACCATCTCATCCTCTGTTATCCCCTTCTCCTCCTGCCTTCAGTCTTTCCTGGCATTGGGGTCTTTTCCAATGAGTCAGCTCTTTGCATCAGGTGGCCGAAGTATTGGAGCTTCATCTTCAGCATCATTCCTTCCAATGAACAGTCAGAATTGATTTCCTTTAGGATGGAATGGTTTGATCTCCTTGCTGTTCAAGGGACTCTCAAGAGTCTGCTCCAACACTACAATTCAAAAGCATCAATTCTTCAGCATTCAGCCTTCTTTATGGTACAACTCTCACATCTGTTCATGACTACTAGAAAAACCATAGCTTTGACTATAGGGACCTTTGTCGGCAAAGTAATGTCTCTGGTTTTTAGAACACTGTAGAGGAATTGGAGTAGCGGGTGTGAGTAGCACATTCATGTCTACTCTGCATGGATGGGAACAGTGGGGAACTATCCCCCTAAAGAAATCCAGAGTGCTGTTACTAAAAGAAAAGGCAAGCAAACCAAGATAACATCCACTGAGTTGAACAACCGAATGAAGAAGAAAATATAAAATAGAATGAGTGACTAGGGGAATAAACTAATGGAAGCATGACCTGACCAATCAGAGGCTTGAGGATAATCATGTAGCCTAAGCCTAACCAATGAGAGCCCTTGGTGGAGTAAGTGAATGAACCAACGATGCTGCTTTGGTGGAGGACGAGAGAATCCTTCTAAATGCTGAAAAGTGAATTAAAGAAAAAAATGACAGCATCCTGAAGGTAAATTTTGCCCACTGTATAGTTTTTTGGTAGGCCTCATCTTGTTTCAGGTGAATTTTCAAGGACCTAGAAGCTTTCAGTTGCAGAAATGATCGCGGTCTCTCTGTCCCTCTTTGCCTTCTTTCAATCCCATGAAGGGGGAACAGCTTTAGTCGTGAGCCTGTTTAACCCCAACAAAAGGAATTTTGTGCAAAGAAGGTGGTCCGTTACTCCCCAGCTTGCCAGGCTTACCCCTCTTTTTCAATTTACATGGGCCTCCCCCTCCTCCTTAGAGAATTATTTTTTCTCATCAGCGAGGTGGAAAAACAGCTGGGAGGCCCATCAGTGTTCACTTCCCTGGGCAAAGTGACTTCTGCAGTGCCAGGCCTGGAGTTCCTTTATCTCTCCCTGAGTCAACGAGATTTTGTCTATAGGCCTTTCTGCTATGTTCCTCCAGAGAGAGGTAAACTGCCTTTAAGTAATTGCTGAAGAAGGCATAAACCAGGGAAATTTGATTTGAGCATGCAATTTGAATCAGGAAATGCTCATATAAATAACCAGGGCAGCTGAATGCAGCAGGTTTGTGCTCTATAGATTTTCTTTTTTTTTTTTTTAAATCTCAGGGTCTTCAAAATAGAAGTTCTGCTTCAGCAGCTTAAACCATCACAGGCCTTTGCACTCTGGTCTTGTGCTAGCCAGTTCAGCATCAGTAACTGATTATCTGGAGTTTCATAAGCTGATGTTGTCTAGCTAACTTGTGTATTGGAAAGAGAAAATAAGATTGAACTACCAAACAATACTGTAATCTAAAGAATTGACACAATCTTAACCAAAACCCCCTGTTTTTGAGTAGGAAGGAGTTTGGAATCATCTAGTGCTTTCACCGATGAGAACATTAGGAATCAGAGAGAGTAAGTCACTTAGAGGAGGTCACTGAGATTTTGGAAATGTCATAGTCAGCTTTTCTTGCAGCAATAAACAACTCTCAATCCCAGAGGTGTAAGTTTCTAATTTATATTCCATCAGAGCTGCATGGCTCTCCTGGGCTGGGCTGGGCTGGCCCTGTTTCACATGTCTTTTCAAGGAACTACCATCCTTGGGGGGGTACTGCTTTCGCGCTGAGTGATAGAAGCTCAAGAGGGGCAGAACCAAACCATAGGAGTGTGCTTATAGCCTGCCTGGATATGGTGTGTGTTATATCTGATCAGGGTTTCCTTGATTGCTCAGTGGTAATGAGTCTACCTGCAATGCAAGAGAGGCAGGAGACTCTGGGTTGATCCCTGGGTTGGGAAGATGCCGTGGAGGAGGAAAGAAAAACCCACTCTAGTATTTGGAAAACTCCCACTAACAGAGGAGGCTGGCAGGCTACAGTCCAAAGGGCTACAAAGGGCCGGACATGACTGAGCAACTGAGCACATAAAGACATATTTGCTCACCTTCCATTGGTCTAAACAGTCTCTCTGTGAATAAGATAGACAAAGCCCCTTCCATCAGAGTACCCATCAGCTAGTGGGAAAATGATATCCAGTGAACCAACAAATGTAGCAGATGGTTATCAATGGAGTGAATGCTGTGCAAGAAACAAATAAGATGATGAGCTAGGGAGTATCTGGGAGAAGTCACTTAGATGATGAAGTCAGGAGAAACCTTTTCAAGAAAGTACCATTTCAACTGAAAAGTGGGAAGGGACTAAGCTTGTGAACAGATGGAAAGAGTGAAGCAAAGGCAACATCAGGGTAAGGACTTGGAGGCAAGACAGGGCTTGATGGGCCCAGAGCTTAGTCAGCAATCAGGGGTGAAGTCTGGATTGAGGTCACGGGAGTGGGTGGGGATGGAGCGTGTGAAAACCTGTAGGCCATCTCAGAGATCCTAAGGGCAGTGGGCAGACTGGGAAGGGTTGTAAGCAGAGCAATGGCCTGCCACGATTCTTCATTTTAAAAGATCACCCCAGATGCCATATGGATTGCAATGGGAAGCAGGTATAGATGCAGAAAACAAATCACTTTTTCTCCTAAGAGAGGGTTTTGCTGAGCTGGTATCTTGAACCAGGAGTGCTGGCCATTTGCCTACAGAGGAGGAGATTGGAGCAGAACTATTTTGGCAAGACAACCAACAGGACCTGTTGATATCTTGGAGGTAAGGTCTCATAGGGAGAGTTCAGGGATGACTCCATGGTTGTTGACATGAACAACTGGACAGAGTCAGAGGCCTTTTACTGAAAGGTGGAGGATGGGGGAGAGGCACGGGGTTGGATAAAACTGGAGCTTTGTTGGAATCAGTTTGAGATGCCCATTAGCAGGCTAAGCCATCTGTCTTCCATTAGACTGTGCTATATCCCCAGTGCTGAGCCCAGGGCCTTGGCGGGCATCTAGTGCTCAAAAAGTATTTGTTGAATGAGAGAATCTAAATGATATGCTTAAAAGCTGCAGATGACTAATGGCTTCTAGAAGGACAGATGATCCAAAGTCTGTAGCAATGGCTAATTAAACCATTGAAATCCAATGTCCAAAATATTGTATGCTGGAGACCCACCCCCGCCTCTACTCCCCATTAATTGAGCAGGCCCTGTCTTTTTTGCTCTTGTAGTCCATTGTTCTTCAAATGTAATTAGCCTTTGTGTTTTGACAGTAAAGGAGACGCTGGTACTTTGATAAATAGCTTGTTTCTGGGAAAGGAGTATTTGTGAATACAAAACCCTGTCTTCTCCCCTTTTTCTCATACCTTCTCCTCCTACAGTGGGAGGCCCTTAGGCTTCCCAGGTGGTGCAGTGGTAAAGAATCCCCCTGCCAAGGTGGGAGACACAGGAGACGTGGACCTGATCCCTGGAGAAGGAAAGGGCAACCCACTCCAGTGTTCCTGCCTGGAGAATCCCATGAACAGAGGAGCCTGGGGGTTACAGTCCATGGGGTCGCAAAGAGTCGGACACGACTGAGTGACTGGGCATGCACGTGCTGTGTAGCATGGACCACACTAGAACCTTCAGGAGGGCCAGGTTTCTTAGGAAGGGATAGCAACACAGAAATCATAGTTATCACTTATTGAACATCTGTTATGTGGCAGGCAGACATATTACATGTGATAGGACAGTCTTGAAAAGTCATGTTCAAAAAATCCTTGTGTTCCAGCTGAGTAAACCAAACAAAACTCAGAGAGAGTTAAAAAGCTCACAGTAACTAGGAGGCTAAGCTGGGAGTCAGATGTATCCAGGCTTGTCTGGCCATGAAGCTTGTGTCTTTCCTGGGGTTCTGTGTCTCCCTGAACATGAAGTAACAGCACTTTATTGAAGAGCCTCTATGGGCCTCATTTAAGAAAATAGTTTATGGAGATTTAAGTCATAGGCTATATAATCAAACCATTTAAAAGGGTAAGATTCTATGCGCCTTATTTGTTAATGAAACAAATAATTTCAGTTCTCATTCTTAGCCAGGAACAGCTTCCTTCTGATCACTCAAGCCTGTTATTTCCTGTGATTTGTGCTGGTGTTTTCATCCACTCTCTGAGGCGCAGTGTGGGGCTGGGGGTTATCCCCTGCATCTTACTGGTAAAGAAACTGACAATGTCACACATGGCTTGTGGTCAGCATATCTGAGTATTGACCTGGGGTAGTCTGACCATCAAGTCCGCTCTTTCCTAGACTTTACATGATCTGACCTTTAACAGCTGTGTGCTGCTGCTGCTGCTAAGTCACTTCAGTCGTGTCCGACTCTGTGTGACCCCATAGACAGCAGTCCACCAGGCTCCCCCGTCCCTGGGATTCTCCAGGCAAGAACACTGGAGTGGGTTGCCATTTCCTTCTCCAGCGCATGAAAGTGAAAAGTGAAAGTGAAGTCGCTCAGTCCTGTCTGACTCTTAGCGACCCCATGGACTGCAGCCTACCAGGCTCCTTTGTCCATAGGATTTTCCAGGCAAGAGTACTGGAGTGGGGTGCCATTGCCTTCTCTGTTAACAGCTGTATAGCCCTTCTCAATGGACAGAGATTATTTTTTCATGTCCATGAGCTCATCTGATCCCCACCCCAAGACTCATCTGCTAACTGAGATTTTCAGAGCCGAGATCAATCTGAAAGATCTAAACCAGTTCAGCTGGTTTTGTAAGGCATAGTTCCAGCGAGGCAGAAAAGGAAAGACGACCTGAACAGAAGTAGGTTACCTTTATTCAGGCAAGGAGGGGCGACAGTCGGCCTAACGACCAGGCTGAGCGCCGAAAGGGATCAGGGAGGCTTCATGCTTATAGGGAGGTTTGTGGAAGCGATAAGGGAAACGTCAATCAGGCGGGATATTTTGAGTATTCTTTTGTTGAGATGACACTTGAAGTTGGGCAGGGGGTGATAAGTCTTCTGGGCGGGTGTAGGGGGTGGTAGGTTTCCGGACAGGGGGTGATAAGTCCCAGATAGATGCAATCGGCCTGGAGCATCAGGGTGGAACTAAAGTTATGCTTTGTTTTCTCCGAAGTTAGATGATTCAGCAAGGGCCTTTGAGACTGTTGTTCTCTTTTCTAGGCACAAAAGACTCCTTCAGGTTTCCCTAGTCCTGACCTGGAGAGGGGCACTGAATTTCTCACAACTCTCAGTAGTGACCCCCCCACACATATGATGATGGCCACTTTCAAAAGAAAAAAATAAAAAGCAAATGTGGTCAAGGATGCAGAGAAATTAGAGACTGTGCACGGTTGGTGGGGATGCAAAGTAGTGCAGCCACGGTGGAAAACAGTACAGAGTTGCCTCAAAAAATTAAAAATAGAATCACCCACTTCTGAATTCATACCATCCCACATTCAAAGCAGGATCTTGGTTTTTCTAGCTTCTGTGTGATAAATGAGATCATACGGTGTTTGTTTTTCAGTGGCTGTGTTATTTCACTGAACATAATGTCCTCCAGTATCATCTGTGTTGTCACAAACAGCAGGATTTCCTTCTTTTTTATTCCGTTGTATATATATTTATTACATTTTGGGGGGATCTAAAAAAGACTCATAGAACCAGAGAGTACATATGGTTAAAGTGTACACATAGCGTACTTTAAATTTGCTAAGAGAGTAGATCCTAAGTGCTCATAAAAAGTGGTAACTACGTGAGGTGATGGATATGTTATTAATGACTGTGGTTGTCATTTTACAATGTGTATATATATATATAAAATCATCATGTGCACCCTAAATATATACAATTTTATTTGTTAATTATACCTCAATAAAGCTGAAAAAATAAATAAGTAGAATAACATAGCATGAAAAGCAAACTTATGATAAATAAAACACCAAAATGAAAAAAAGCACAGGATCTTGAGATATTTGTACATCCATATTCTTTGCAGCATTAGTGGCAATAGCAAAGAAGTGGATCCAACTCAAATGTCCATCAGTAAATGAATGGATAAAGAAATATGGTACATAGTATGAGGCTGTCACGGCTAACACCATGACAGGCAGCCTAGATTAGGAGTAGGCCTGGTATCCCAGGGTAACATAATTATCAGGCCACCTGGAGCCAGCCAATCAACATGTGCCTAGCAAGAAAAAGGGAACCTATCAGGGGAAAGCTGAAAGCCCACAAGGATTGGGCCAACAAAAATTGCCTTGCAACTGTGTAACCAATCCGCTTGCGCCAACTACCCACTGCTTTTTGAATAATTGTACCCAATAAATACCCGAGAGAACTGGGGCTCAGGGCCTTTTCGTCCTCACACCCTTGGTGAGGGCGGGAGGCCCTGGCTCGAGTCAGTAATAAATTCCCCTATTGTAAGTTGCATTGTCTCAAGGAGTCTTCTTTCCCGATCGGGGATTCGGACTATGGGCAGAACATTTGGGGGCTCGTCTGGGATCCCTAGACTGGGGAAGGATGCTCTTTGGAAGAAAGGGGAAAAAGAACAGGTAATAGCACCGGTGCTCAGGCAGGTCTGGAAAGTCCAGTGTAAATTCGAGGCCCTGCTAGAAGGCAGGAAGGTGTCTGGCGTGAGGGAAAGCTTTCCATGAGGGAACGGATTGGCCGTTCTGGCTGGCATAAGGCCGAGGCCAGCGAGCATGCTGGAAGACAGCCGGCTTTGCGGGAAGGAGACCTCCTCTCCTAAGCCCGAATCTGGGGAACGGTGGATGCCATTCGGTAAGGTGACCCTTGTTTCAGAAGATAGGGAGACTCAGGGGGTCCCGCCCCCCAGTTCTGTGTTGTCGGCCGATGTGTGTCTGTCTATGTGTTTTTCTATGCCCTTTCGCGTCTGTATAACTGCCGGCATTGTCTCCTGTCTCGGTGTTCTCTGGTGTGTCGTTGTCTACTTCCTCCTATAAAGTCTTGGAGCCTCATTTCTGTTTGTGAGAGTTTCAGTGAACAGGCAGACCGTTGTCAGGGCAACTGACGAGTCCCGGCCAGGGCTACTCTCTGGCGGATTCTGAAGGCCTCCCAACAAGTCAGCCCCAGTAACGGGAGCCCGAGAGGGTGAAACTCTTTTCTTTTTTCTCATATTCTAAACCGAGAATCTGGCCAAATAAAAACCCATCTGTGTGGGCACGGGACAGGCACTTAAGAGCCGATAGGGCGCCTGCCACTGGAAGACTCCCATGAAAGGATAAGGGGGTCACGGAACAGGCTAGAAACACTCAGGGTGCCCGCCCCCAACAAGAAAACTTCCGTGCAATGACTAAGGCACTCAAATAGTTCCACGAAGCATACCACAAGCCCAGCCTCCTGCCCGCCACCACTCCCGATAGGATTTTTTGGTGGTAATTCTCAGTGACCTTCTTCTGACTCTTGCTATGGGGCAAGGAGAAACTACCCCACTCTCTCTCATGACTGATCATTTCTCGGATGTCAGGGCTAGAGCGTATGATCTGTCGCTACTGGTTAAAAAGAGTAAATTAATAACCTTTTGCTCTGCAGAGTGGCCCGCCTTCCAAGTTGGATGGCCTCCAGAGGGAACTTTTCAACCTTCTATTATTCGGGTGGTGAAAGAGAAAATTATGGCTCCTGATCCCTGGGGCCACCCGGGCCAAGTCCCATATGTTATGGTCTGGCAAGATCTAGTAGAAGATCTGCCCAAATGGTTAAAACCTTTTGTTCACAAACTCCCTGATTCTCCTAACGTACAAGCCCTGGTTATGGAAACCCCCAGTCCCCCAGAGGAAGCCGAGAAGAACAAGGGCCCAAAACCTGTCTTGCAGGAATCCTCGTACCCGAACCTGATTGACTTGGAGATGGAAATTAGGCCCCTGCCATATGCCCCTCCTCCGTTGCAGTTTCCCCCGGGGGGAGGAGCTCCCCCCGATGAATCAGAAAGGATAAGGGAACCCCGACCCCGGAGAAGAAATAGAGGAAATAGGGGTGAACAGGATCATGGGGACCCAGAGTTACCTTCATCTACTGTACAGGCACTCCCTGTCTGGGTGGGACCAGCTAACCCGGATGGAGAGCAAACCTATCAGTACTGGCCGTTCTCCATGAGTGATCTGTATAATTGGAAAACCCAAAATCCTCCTTTTTCGGAGCAACCCCAAAGCCTCCCTCCCAGAACCAAAGTCAGGCTAATAGATTGACTCCACGCACCATGGGAGCCCCCCAGGGTTGACATGTCCCCAACAACAGACCCCTTATGAAAATGATCTCCTCGGCCTATCTCACCCTAAATGCCTCTCGTCCGGACTTAACAAATGGTTGCTGGCTTTGCTATAATATTAGGCCTCCCTATTATGAGGCGGTTGCCTTTTCTTCAAGATTCAATGTGACCTCTGATGTCTCGGCCTGCAGATAGCAGCAACATCCTGGGTCAGGCCAGTGACAGTAGGCTCCATTACGGGCATAGGCACCTGTATAGGAACTATCCCTAAGACTTATCAACACCTATGTGATAATAATTCAGTCCCTAGGACTAGCCTCCCCAATTCGACTCACCAGTGGGTACTTCCGCCAGAAAACGGGTGGTGGGCTTGCTCCGCCGGACTAAGGCAGCACTTAATGGCTCCCAAGATTTCTGTGTCCTAGTCCACCTGATCCCCCGGCTAAACTATTACTCAAAGGAAGAGCTGCAACCAAGGTTAGACCCATCGTGTCAACATAGGGTAAAACGAGAACCAGTCACTGCCCCGACTTTAGCAGTCCTATTGGGTGCTGTAGGAACGGGAAGTGGGATCGCAGCCTTAACGTTGCAAGATAAACAGTATAATCAACTAAGGGCTGCAATAGATGAAGATATTGAGCAACTTGAGAAGTCCATTTCACACCTGGGGGCTTCCTTGAGCTCCTTGGCTGAAGTAGTGTTACAGAATAGGAGAGGTTTAGATTTGTTGTTTCTGCAACAAGGAGGATTATGTGCAGCACTGGGAGAAGAATGCTGTTTCTATATCGACCATTCAGGGGTGGTACAAAAATCTCTCCAGAAAGTAAGAGAGAGACTAGCCCAGTGGAAGAGAGAACGAGAAGCCCAACAAGGCTGGTTTGAATCTTGGTTTCAGCGCTACCCCTGGTTGACCACTTTGATTTCCACCCTCCTGGGTCCACTCATAATATTAATATTGTTACTGGCCTTTGGTCCATGCATTTTAAACCGTCTGGTCTCATTTATTAGACAGCGCCTAAATACCATCCAAATTATGGTATTGAGACAACAATATCAGCCAATTTCACAGGGTGAAGAGAAGGATTCCTCTACAAAAGTACAAAGACAGGGGGGAAATGTGAGGCTGTCACGGCTAACGCCATGACAGGCAGCCTAGATTAGGAGTAGGCCTGGTATCCCAGGGTAACATAATTATCAGGCCACCTGGAGCCAGCCAATCAACATGTGCCTAGCAAGAAAAAGGGAACCTATCAGGGGAAAGCTGAAAGCCCACAAGGATTGGGCCAACAAAAATTGCCTTGCAACTGTGTAACCAATCCGCTTGCGCCAACTACCCACTGCTTTTTGAATAATTGTACCCAATAAATACCCGAGAGAACTGGGGCTCAGGGCCTTTTCGTCCTCACACCCTTGGTGAGGGTGGGAGGCCCTGGCTCGAGTCAGTAATAAATTCCCCTATTGCAAGTGACATTGTCTCGAGGAGTCTTCTTTCCTGATCAGGGATTCGGACTACGGGCAGGACACATAGCATGCAAAAAAAGATATTATTTAGCCTTAAAAAAGAAGGAAGTTCTGATACTTGCTGTAACAAAGATAAAACTGGAGGACATTATGCTCAATGAAATAAGCCAGCCACAAAAGGACAGAGACTGTATGATTCCACTCATGACATCTAAAGTAGTCAAACTCATAGAAACAGGAAACAGAAAGATAGGGGCCAAGAACCTCGGGGAAGAGGAACTAGTGTTTAGTGGGCACAGAGTTTCAATTTTGTAAGATGTAAAAGTTCTCTTGATCTCTTGCAAAACAATATGACTATACTTACCACTATGGAACTGGACATGTAAAAATGGTAAATCTAATGCTGTTTTTTGCCAGAATAATTTTAAAATACTGTCTATAGTGGTATGGTGGACTTAGGACTTGAACCCATGTCACTATGGAATCTCAGTGGAGTTAATCCTGAAGGAGAATATTGTCTGCATTATTTGGGGGCAAAGGCTGTGAATATGTCTCAGGTTGGGCATTTTTTTTTTTTTTGCCCTAGCGCCCTTGAGAAATAAAAGGGTGCTCTTGCCAGCCTTCAGGGGGAACCAGGTGAATGGGGAGGACCCGCCAGAGAGTGTGTGCTCAGTCACGTCTGACTCTTGGTGATCCCACGGACTGTAGCCTGCCAGGCTTCTCTGTCCATGGGATTCTCCAGGCAAGAATACTGGAGTGGTTTGCCATGCCCTCCTCCAGGGGACCTTCCCAACTCACGGATCGAACCCAGGTCTCCTGCATTGCAGATGAATTCTTTCCCATCTGAGCCACCAGGGAAGCCAGAGAGTACCTATTGCAAAATACTTTCACCTCCCCTGGGATAGAGGCTGCACATGGCCCTGTGAGGTAACCAAGGGTGGCAGTGTTAATCCCACACGGAGAAACCAAACTCAGCCAATATTAACAGAGCATCCAGATCACTTGGGACATCAGTGGTGGAGAGACTCGAGTTCAGAAATTCCAGTGCTGGGTGCAGTGTTAGTGAAGTGAGCAGTGTAGCTTTTTTTTTTTCTTTTGACCACACTGGGTCTTCATTGTGGGGTGTGGGTTTTCTCTTCTTGTGATGCAGGGGTTTCTAGTTCCAGCTCACTGGCTTAGTTGCCCCGCAGCATGTTGAGATGCTAGTTCTATGACCCAGATTGAACCCATGTCCCCTGCCTTGGAAGGAGAATTCTTAACCACTGGATCACCAGGGAAGTCCTGGTGTAGCTCATTTTTAAGATTAGAACTCAAGAAAGAGGTGGAAAACTTGGATGCTTTTCTTATTTTTACTATTTTATCTAAAGAAATTTCTAGAACACCAAAGTGCACAGTTCCATTGAGTGGCCAGCTCTGACCCAGTGTGGATTAGTGACCTCAGCCCTGGGCTCCCTTGCAGGCTGCTGGACCACAGGACCACTGTAGGAAGGCACTATCTCCAGGCCAGGGGCCTCTGAGTCCTCTCCTTTCAGCAGTAGATTTTCCTTTTTCATGCTTGAACTCCAGAGGCCCCCAAGGGTTTCCACCTTAATTAAAATTTAAATTCACAAATCATTTCTTAAACTGTCTCATAGGCAGCCACATAATCACAATCATTAGCGGGTGGTCGGAGTCACTTTTGCTTTAATGATTTTGGAAACATCAGCTTAGTCCCAGCAGTCACACTATCTTCTACCACCTCTCTCACCGTAGGCCCTGCCCAGAGAACTCTGCTCAGATGTTGTAATAGACATCCATGTTCCAGTTCAGATGCAATGATGTGTCTTGGTCTGTCCCCATAACTGTCCCCACTCCTGTCTCCTGAAGCTTCTTGGATCCTCACTTCTTGCTGTTGTTCAGTTGCTAAGTCATGTCTGACTCTTTGCAAACCCATGGACTGCAGCACACCAGGTTTCCTGTCCTCCACTATCCCCTGGAGTTTGCTTAAACTCATCATCCTCTCTGGGGACCAGCCAGTTTAAAGGAGAAAATCTCAAAGCGCAGGCAGAGTGAAGACCCACCATGAACTTGAGCAGCTGTCCCTGGGCCCCGGCCTCTGCTCCTGGGAACTTGTAGGCACCACCTCACGAGCTTCCCAGCCTTGGCACTATTTCCATTTTGGACAGGATAGTTCTTTTCTTTTTAAAAAATTAATTAGTTTATTTATTCTTGATTGCACGGGATCTTCCTTGTTGCACACTAACTTTCTCCTGCTGCAGCCAGTGGGGGCTACTCTCTAGCTGCAATTCACGGGCTTCTATTACAGTTGTTTCTGTTGTTGTGGAACACAACTCTTGAACTTGCAGGCTCAGTAGTTGTGGCCCACAGGCTTAGTTGCTCCGTGGCATGTGGAATCTTCTTGAACCAGGGATCAAGCCATGTCCCCTAGGTTGGGAGGTGGAATCTTAACTACTGGACCACCTGGGAAGTCCTAGATAGTTCTTTATTGTGGGGCTGTCCTGTGCATTGCAGAATGTATGGCATAACCTTTGGCCTCTGCCTACTAGAAGCCACTTGCAACCCCCAGCTGTGGCAGCCGAAAGTGTCTCACGACGTGGTCAGATACCCCCTGGGGGCACAGGCCGAATACTGAGAACAACTAACCTGTCTATTGGCCTCTCTAAGGTCAACCCCCTGGATTCAGATTCCTTTTCTCCTTTCCCTACAGTTCTCTCTCCTTATCTCCAAACCCTGGTGTCGTTTAAAGCCATTCAATGCAAAAGAACTTATTGTACTGCTTTCCCCCAACATCAGGGGTTTAGAGCCTAAAAGGAAGGATTCAGACCTTGGAGACCCAAAAGAGTCCGTTTTTTCTTTTTAAAAAATTATTTATTTATTTATTTATGTAAATTAATTTATTTTTTATTGAAGGATAATAGCTTTACAAAATTTTGCTGTTTTCTGTTAAACCTCAACATGAATCAGGCATAGGTATACATATATTCCCTCTTAACACTCCCTCGCGTCTCCCTCCCCGTCCCACGTCTCTAGGTTGATATTTATTTATTTTTGTCTGTGCTGGGTCTTTGTTGCTGTGTGTGGGCCTCTTGTGGTGACATCTCTCGTCATGGCGCATGCGCTCTAGAGTGCTCGGGCTTAAGTGGTTGTGGCGAGCAGCTTTAGTTGCCCTGCGGCACATAGGATCTTCCCCAACCAGGGATAAAACCCTGTCCCCTGCGTTGGCAGGCGAGTTCTTGTCTGCTGAACCACCAGGGAAGCCGGAGCGTGTTTATTCTTCATGGAGGGTGGGGACTGATGGGATGTGAAACATCAAACCCTTCTCTCCTTCTGGAGAAACTACCAGTAGCACCAAGAGAGGGTGGCCAGTCAGGATCTTGGATAAGGGCTGTCTGCCCCTGGAGATCATGCTTCTAACCACCCTGCTACCTGCCTCCTCTGAGGACTCACCTCAGTGGTGGTGTGGGAAAGGATGGCAGCGGGCAGCGGGCACAGTTAACTGACCAGCTGTGTTCTCCTGGGATGGTCATGCCTTCTCTCAGGGTGTGATAAAGTGGAGGGGTGAGTCCAACAAACTCTGCCATTATTTTCAGTTCTGAAGATTAGTGAGTCCTGTCTTCCAGGTCCCACAGAAGACAGTCCTAGCTGTGCAAAGGCAGAAATCCTTCCAACCAACAGCTCATGAGCTCCTCATGGGGTCCAGGCACTGCGCTGGGTTACAGGGCTCTGAAGATGAAGAAGAGAGAGCTCGGTGTCTGAGAATATCCTAGTCTCAAGGTGGAAGCAGATAGGCCAGTAGAAATAGCAATGGGTTACTGTTCCTAAAGTAAAGGTACAGGCAGAGTAAGTGTGGCTCAGTTGAAGAGGTAAGAAAATCATCTCAGCCTGGGAATCAAAACTAGTGCCTGGAGCAGCTCTTTTCTTAGGGCCACAGGAATTAAGCAGTTTTATTGTCACAGCATCTATCTGCTCTGGTTACCTATTGCTATATCCACATTGATAACAGACCACCACAAATGTAGTGGCTTAAAGCAATTGTTTTATGACATTTGCAGTCTCTGAGGGTCAGGGCTTTGGGCAGGAAATATTGGCTCTACCTTGCCTAGGCCATCAGCTGGGAAGGTTTGAAGAGCTCCTTCACTCACAGGTCTACCACTTGGGCCCGGCTGGAACTGTCCCCTGGGTGCCTGTATGTGGTCTCTCCCAGTGGCTTGGGTTTCCTTTCAACATGGTGGCCTCAGGGTGGCCAGACTTCTCTCACAGTGACTCATAGCTCCAAGAGCAAGTAGAAGCTGCCAGATGGAAGCTGCATGGCTGTGGATGACCTGGTCTTGGAAGTCACATGGCATCCCTTCTGCCATACTTTATAAGTTGAGGTGGTCATGAGCTCACTCAGATTCAAAGGGAGGGGACACAGACCTCACCTCTTATGGCAGGAACATAAAAATATTTTCAGCCATGTTTTAAAACCACCACACAGTTCTTATTTCCACGTTCAGAGGTTTGAATGTCTCCAAATCTTTAGCAGAGAATCCCACCTCGCAAAATCTCTCCAGGTGTATTTACACCAAAAGCCTACTTCAATTAATCAATTCTAATGCTCCAATTACTCAGCTTATATTTTCAGACACTCTAATAAGCACCACAAATGAATAGGAATTAAGCTGGTGGTGCATCACCCTGTACAATTAGAAAGATCACACTTGATTTCCCAAGCAGCCTTCTCCTTTGTGAGATGAACTTGCTTTGCTCACGTTGGTTTAGCGCAGAGAAACATTTTCCTGGGGCTGGAGTGGGGCTGGAGCAGGTGGGAAGACTTCCGAGAAAATGTAGCAATTGGGATAAAGAATGAAATGAAGACTGGAGCCTTTTTGGTGGATGCCTTTGTCATGTTGGGGAAGACCTGGGTTTCTATCCAGACTTTGGTATTCAACAGCCTAGGCCTCAGCTCACTCATCTGTAAAGTAAGAGGGTTGGGCTTGATAATTTCTAAGAACTCTTTCAGCTTCAAAATGTCTGTGATTATACGAATATTTACCAAGGGCAATTTTCTAACATTAATACCCAGAGGAAGCACCCGTGTCATCATCATATTCATTTGAATAACTTGCCTTCAAGAAATACCATCACACTCCTGGTAACCAGACCTTTTCCCTCTGTATTTGCATAAATACACACATACATTTTTACATAAGTGGTATCATACTGTAGGTTTTCTTCCGCAATTTCCTTTTTCCCTCCACCACTATAATATGTACTGAAAAGCTTCCATATCAGTACATAAAATTAAACTTCACTCTTTTCCACTGTTACATAATAGTCCATCATATAGATACACCATAAATTATTTAAATAGATTCCCTTTGATGTAAATGCAGATCCCTTCCATTCTTTTGTCTTTATTAACAATGCTCCAATGAATAACCGTGTATAAACACCATTTTGTTTCTATGCAGCTACATCTATAAAGCAAATTTCCAGAAGCAAATTTGCTGGGCCAAGGCTATGGGCTTTTGTAACTTTGGTAGATACTGACACATTTCTCTTCATACAGATTATGCCAATTTATCCTCCCATCAATAATATATGAAAGAGCTTTTTTCCCTCACACAATATATGATCAAACTTTATAATTCTTGCCACTCTGATAAGGTGAAAATGGCATCTCATTGTAGTTTTAAGTGGCATTTCTCCTTGGTGAGAACGTCAGCACCTTTTCTTACATGTAGGAGTCCTCTGTATTTCTTTTGTTCAGAAATGTCTCCTTGTAGACTTTTGGAAGGAGAGCACTTAAATCATTTTTAACAGATGTTGTTGGATTTGTCTGATGGACCCACTAAATGCATCGCTCTGGTTCTCTTTATTTCAGTTTCTGATGTCACCTATAATCCCTTGGGCAGGTGGGGACATCCTCAGCCCAGCAGTCCACCCCTTTATAAGAAGCTTTACCTTTGAGTGGACTGCAGCAGGGCAGCTGCCAGAGTGACCTCCTCCAGCTGAGAACTGGCTTGTATTTGCCAGGACAACACGGGGGAGATGGCTGTTCTTATGCTCGGTCACCCAGCTGTGTCCAACTCTTGGTGATCCCAGGGACTGTAGCCCTCCAGCCTCCTCTGTCCATAGGATTTTCTAGGGAAAAAACCCACTTGAGTGGGTTGCCATTTCTTTCTCCAGGAGATCTTCCCCACCCAGGGATTGAACCTGCATCTCTTGCTTGGCAGGCGGATTCCTTACCACTGAGCTACCTGGGGTGATGATAGAAAGCACCAAAGCTTCACTCTGACTTCCCCATGCAATCTTGTCTACCAGACTCTGAAAACAGACACTTTCCTCTTCTGATGAAGCCTGTTTCTTCATAGTACATCTTGTTATTGTTATGGGTTTTGTTATTTTTTCAGTTATCCTTGTGTATATATTCTTTTTTTGGTGTTCTCTTCCACTATGACTTATCATAGGATATTGCATATAGTTCCTTGTGTAATACAGTAAGACCTTGTTGCTTATCTATTCTCTATATGAAAACTTATATCTGTTAACCTTAACTTCTTAGTCCAACCCTCCTCCAACTCTCTGCCCCCTTGGCAACCACCAATATGTTGTCTGTGTCTGTGATTCTGTTTCATAGGTGGGTTCATTTGTATCATATTTTAGATTCCACATATGAGTGATATCATGTGATATTTGTCTTTATCTTTCTGACTTATATCAAGTAGTATAATATCTAGTTGCATCCATGTGGCTGCAAACAACATTACTTTATTCTTTATTATGGCTGAGTAGTATTCCATTATGTTACATCTTTATGCATTGGTCCACTGATGGACATTTAAGTTATTGTGAATGTGGCTAATTGGCTATTGTGAATAGTACTGCTATGAACACGTCTTTTTCAATTACAGTTTTGTCGGGACATATGCCCAGGAGTAGCACTGCTGAATCATATGATAATTCTAGTTTTAGTTTTCTGAGGAACCCCCATACTGTTTTCCACAGTGACTGCACCAACTTACATTCCTATCAACAGTGCAGGAGGGTTCTGTGAATTTTGTCGTTTAAAAAAATAAACTTGGTGTCTTTCTAGGAAAAGTCAAACACTGACCACCTTTATCATTTATTGACATCAGTTTTTCTATTGGTGGTGATGGTTACAAATCTCCTTTTCTTATCACCTCCTTTGTCCTTGGTTTTCGAGGTTTACACATAGAGATAGAAGGAAAGCCAGATTTGACTGTGAGCCTAAGGCCACACTCAACATCACAGTTAATCAGAACTTGAGGTCAATAGCCCCCTGCTCAGCCAGTGGTAAAGAAGATACTCTACTTAGATTGCCATGTGGCCTTAGTATCTGGGGCAGATAGGGTAGGGGGTCCCTGGGGAAAGAGAATCAGACATGGCTTTCTAGACATAAAGGAAGCCATTTTAGGCTGAAGCCATTTTATATCTGTGCCTGGGCATGGGGCTCGCCCTTGCAGGAGGACAGACCTCAATATGATTTTAAGGGAAGAAAAAGAGTGGGAGAACAAATATCTATTACCAGGCCAGGGAGATAATGTAACTGTGGGGGGTGGGGTAGGCAATATTTCAGTTGTAAAGGCTCCCAGTTCTGTTTCAAAGGTAAAGATGAGCCTGAAACACATTCTCTAGCTGTTTTGCAGGACCCTGATTCCCTTGAGCACTCAATTACCAGACTAACTGGAACCTAAGGAGGGACAATGCTAATCTTGGCTGATGCTTGTGACTTCTGTCAACCAGAGCTTGGACTCTGTGGAACTTTGCCCCAGTTCTATGCTGAATTGTCCTCTGCTCAAGTCCCTCATAACTATGCCTGCACTCTTAGATGAAAACTTCCTCAATTTTGTTGGTGGGGAGACACTGCTTTGGGAAATATTCCCAGGGTTCTCCTTACTTGCTGCAAGTAATAATGCTTCCTTCTCCTGCTCTTGGCTTGCTTGTGTATTTTGGATCCACACCCACCAAGAGGTGTATCCAGTTTGGGGGTAATGGAACCAACTAGCTAAAATCCTAGAGGGAGGAAAATTTGGACTTAGCCAAGTTCCAGCCTTTTTCATGCTCCAGGTTCTATGTTAGGGCTGCAAAAATGAATTGCCCTTGGTCTCAAGTAGCTCAAATGTCAGAGCAAGGTCAATCTATAAACAGATATTAATATATGCTAACATAGTGTGGTGAATTCCATGGTAGGAAGAAACTCTTCCCAATCTAACCCAAAGAAGGATTCTTGGAGGTGGCCCCTCTTGGTCATAATATTAGTGTGAATTGCTGTTAGGGAGACAAGACCATGGTATGAAATAAGTGAAGATAAATAAAAAGATGTGTTTTTGTGTGTTATAGACAGTGGTTTGGTGTTTCTGGAGGAGAAAGTATGTCATGGGTAGTGGTTGAAGAAGTAGACAGAACATAGTGAGGCCTGTTTGCTCTCCAGAAGACTTATCATTTACCCACAGGTTAACAGCAGTTCACCCTAGGCTTATCCAGAATTACTAGCTCAATGGCTATATGTGCACCCCTTTCTCTGGCCAACAAGTGTGTGAAAAGATCAGGTTTCCTTAAAAATCCTGGACTCATCAGGCTTGGCGCTTGAAGAGGAGTTGAGGACCAAGAGAGCCATTCCGGCAACAGATAAAATATCCAAATAGCTCAAACCCTTTACTGTGGAGTTGAATCATCTGTGTATTTTGACTTAATCTAATTCAACTCTTCATGCTCAGCAAAGAACATGAGAAAGTGAGATGGAGACTTGCAAGGGAGGGTGTGGGCACAGTGCAAATGGTCCAGCAACTTCATCCTCCTCTCTCGGGCACAAAAGGGCATGAGACGAGAGGACTGACCTTCACGTCCCATCACCAGGCCCAGTTTCCCACATAACTCCCATGAATTTTTGCACTGAACACAGGTAAAAGGCTCACCAATGAACTAGTGAATGATACAACCATGACCGGAAGGAAGGCTGGCCAGGTTGGGCACGCACAAAACCCAGCTTATATGCGACTTTTAAGAGGTAGTTATTGTTGTTCAGTTGCTATGCTTTGTCTGACTCTTTGCGATCCCATGAATTGCATCATGCCAGGCTTCCCTCCTGGAGTTTGCTCAAACTCATGTCCATTGATACAGTGATGCCATCCAACCGTTAAAATGAGGTCATTACAGCCCTAATCTAAGAAAACTGATGATTTTGTAAGAAGAGAACATTTGGAAACAGACACACACTGCGGGAAGCTGATATGAAAGACGCAGACAGAGCAACTGTCTATAAACCAAACAGAGAGACCACAGAAGAAACCAACCCTACCAAAACCTTGATCTCAGACTTCTAGCCTCTAAAACCATGAGAAAACAAATTTCTGTTGTTTAAGCCAACAGGTCTGTGATGCTTTTTTTTATGGCAGAGCTAAGAAACTAATACATTTTAGAAGGGGGCTTGTCACATTAATTATGTTTGTCCCATCTCTCTCCAAACTGTTCAAATCCTTGTACAGAAAGGGAAGCCACTCACAAACATTGGTGCATTAGTTGCTTTGGTCCAAAATTACTTCTGATGCCACTTACTGTTTATCAGAGGAGTGTTGTGGGAGACAGGGGCCATGGGAGAATTGAAAGCAGAGATGAACAAGATGGAACTGAATTTGGGATAGATCACAGCAGCATCAATATTGAAAATGAATTGAAAGAGGGCAAGTCTGGAAGTGGAGAGCTGTTAACAAGCTTATTTGTGCAATAGCAGCAGGGTGGAGAGTTTGGGGCAGGTTTGATAAATACTTAGGAATGAGAATAGTATTGTAGTATTGGCTAATAGGATGGGGAATGAAAAGAGGGATGCGAGATGGATGACTCCTGTATTTTTAGCTTGGGCATCAAGTATATGGCAGCACCAGCAATGGAAAAGGACTCTAGGAGAGTTTACTTGCACACAACCTCATTGCAGAGAGAACTAAAGTTTGTTTGCCCAGATACTAACCATGCCATCATGAAGATAAGCAAATAAGGAGAGTGAATCAAGAACCAGGTGAAAGTAGGAAAGAGAAGATGAAGACAGGAGAGAGGCTAATATGCAAATACTCACCCAAATGTTTTAAACACTTGCCAGAGATGGACTGTATGTTTTGTGTTAGTACAGTGAATGACATTATTCACAGTTGTAGGTTTGGTCAGTGCTGTCCACCTCTTCTAAGAATCTGGAGTCTGAAAATCCTACCTTGATGTGAAAATCTGGCTTTTGGTTTCGGGTGTTTAGAGGCACCAGGAATATGGGGAGAAGCACAGCTTAAATCTTTGGAGAGTCCATAGAGAGAGCCATGAGGCATCCTCAGACTCACCCTGGGGCAGACTGGCATCGGGGTACTGAGTCCAAAGACTGTCTGTGAAGACAGGGTATCTGTACTTTGATTTAACCGTGGAAAATCTGCTTATTTGGGAAATATGACATGGATATGTCATACGCCTTCCATGATGCCACTTGACTGATTTGCGTAGCATCACTGTTTCTGCTATGTGGATATGCAGGTTATATAAGCAATCTGGCAGCTTAAGACCTGCTACTGTCATTTCCAAGGCGGCAGATGGTTCAGAACTAAGGGGACCTTTTCTGCAACACAATCGAGCGTGAACGCATTGCCATCCAGGCACATTTCTATTATCCCTTCACAGTCGCACCTTTGAAATACACCCAGACCACCAGTCTGAAAGCTCTTGGGTTGGAAAACGGAATGGCTATCCCTATGTTCTGTTTCCTAGAGAGTCTGCCTTCTGTCAAATGTTAAGGGGGTGAGTGAGCAAGGTGTTCAACAGGTTCACGTTCCTGCTGCCTGGGGTCCCTTTCTGTACTGCGGAAGGGACAGGAGGGACTTTTGAGAGTGGGTTGTACGGAGTGGCTCTTGGCACTCAAACCACTCAATTTCATTGGGTCCAGAACTGGTTGAAGCCTGATTTGTTGATCTTTGCAGCTCATAAGTGTGTGTGTATGTGTGTGTGTTCATGCACATGTACACATGTGTGTACATTTGGGGTTGACTTGCTCTGTTGCCTGCCGTGAATATCTTTTGCTCCTGCATGCCCACATTTATGCCCTTATCTCCAGTGAAATCACCTTCTCCTGCTTTCAGTCCAGAGGTGGTGACGTGACTCAGATCATTGTCTTCCACCTTCCTGCCTTCTTGGCCTGGTTCATGGGTGGACACGGGGCTTTATCCAGGCCACAGAGCATATTGGCACTTTTGATGGAACTGTTGAATAAGAGCTGTGTTCGTTGCTTCTGGGGCTGCTGATCTAGTACAATATAAGCCTGGAGTTGCTGGTCACCATCTTTTCACCACATAGAGATGGCCCATCTAAGGATCAAACCAGTGCAGGGGAAACAAGACCTGAGGTTTGGGGAAAGAAAGCCTGTATTGAGACAAAAGTGAAGCCCGATGACATGTGGACTCCCTAGAGTTCTAAACCAACAAATTTATCATATCATTGTTATTTTGCTTATTTCAGTTTTATTTCTGTCACTTGCGGTTATATATCTTACCTAAGACAATCTCTCTACCATTTATGCTTAACAGTTTCTAGATAGGATCCTAGCTAGAGTGTTGACACATTTAATCATAGGCATGTTTGGGGTATTCCCTGCCAATCCCCACAGATATACAAAGATCTGAGATCTGGGATGGACTGAGACTTCAATAATAAGAGATTCACAGAGGAGGAGAGCGCCTCTTCTTCATGTTCTTTATGTTGGGACTTAAAAATAAGGGAGGGGCTTGGACCTCAGAATTATTGATACTCTTTCTGCTCCATGATATCACTGTACTTATCCTGCTTGGTCCCTCAGCCTTTGCCCCCTCAAAGGAGGTTGCTCTCTGTCACTTCTGTATCTTTTTCTAGCCTGAGTTTTGACCAGACTTTCTTTTTTTTGCTAGTGCTGTCAAAGTCTCAGCATCTTGTTTAGCCTCCCTGGTATCCCACAGGGATCTGTGTTCAAATAGGATACCCGTTCTATCACTTGTGAAAACCTCAAACCTTTGTACCCTTCCTGTTATGGAGAAGGCAGTGCTTAATCTGCCTCCTCGCCACCCATCCCACCCCATCAGCCTATTTTCCCTCCCATCAATGAGCTTTCCCCTCCTAAAACAAAACTAGGGTGAAAGTTGCCTTCTGGGTATCTCATAATTTATGCTTTTGGACCTTTGGCCAAGATGCTAGTTGTCTCCACTATCAAGTTTCTCCTTCTCTCATGCTAGTGGAATTTTTAGCTGTACAGGTAGATGTTCAGAATAAGGCTGACATTTACCAGCCTGCCTTGCAGCTGGGGGTAGCTGTGCAGCTTAGTTCTGGCCAATGGGATCTAAGGAGAAAGGGAGGCTAGAAACTTCTGGGAGTCTTTGCCAGGAGACAGTGCATGCCTGTCATTTGTCCCATCTTCTTTTCCCTTTTCCTGTCCTGCTGCTTGGAATGTAGGTGGTGCCTACAGGAGCATGATGTTCATATTTTAAGAGATCTTAGGGCAGTGAGTGGGGGATGGACTGAGACTTCAATAATAAGAGATTCACAGAGGAGGAGAGGCCCTCTTCTTCAGCTTTGTGTCATGATAATGGATAGCAGCTTCTATCTTGTGACCATCAGGTGATGAGTTCAAGGATCAAGGTAACCACTGAGCATGACAGAACTGAAGAAAGGAGAGAGTGGGTCCAGCCTCCCACCTCCAGACTTCTTGTCACATGAAATGAGATCTTTTGCCCTTTGTTTAAGCCAATTTTGGGGGGATTTTATTATATAAAGTCACCCTAATTGGTGACTGTGGGAGTGGATATGAGGGAGCACCATCCTGGAACATCAAGGCTTGGTGACTTGTTCTTAAGATGAAGCAAGGAAACCCCCTCTTGATCTTCTGAGCATCCTTCAGCAACCAGAACAGAACACAAACAGATATCACAGTAAATTATCCCCCATATGTAAAAAGCACAGCATGGAACCTGACACATTTAAGCAGCCAGTAAAAGGTAGCTATTTTTCTTTTTCTTATTAGCATAATGCCTCAATAAATGTTAGTTTCCGATCCTATCTTCTTGAATGTCTCTCCCTCTGCTGCTAAATTCCCCAGTACCTTTACATTTATCTCCCTTCTCCCCCATTAAACCTGACTCTTGCAAAGACTGTCAACTCACTCTCATTGAGGTGTCAGTGATAGATAAGGCTTAATGTATGACCTCATTCCCCAAACGCTACTGGCTTGCCAGTGAGATTTACATTTAATAGAGGATTAAAGCCTTAAGCCAAAGGAATGAATCTTTAATGGTAAAATCTGAGGCATCGGAAAGCTTATGAAAAACTAATACTGCAGGGGAGGGCT
The DNA here is from genome assembly GCF_019320065.1 of Cervus canadensis. Taxonomy (NCBI): domain Eukaryota; kingdom Metazoa; phylum Chordata; class Mammalia; order Artiodactyla; family Cervidae; genus Cervus; species Cervus canadensis. Next base: position 12,106,488 of record NC_057417.1, on the reverse strand, counting down.
CTCCCCCTCTACGATCCTGATTTTCTTAGGAGTTCTTATAATGTTCTTCAAAGCCCCAGGTTCAAAAACATCGTGCCGTAGAACGGTTTACAATTAGTGGTTGTCAGACAGCAGATTCCTGATGAAGCCCTGTGGAACCAGAGTGGGCAGGGGACTTGTGAAATCAAACGCACGAGAAGAGGGGGCGTCAGGTCCAGAGGGAGCTGTCTGTCGAGTGAGTCAGACTGCCTGGCCACGTGGATGGAGCTTCCCTCGGGGCTGGTGCCGTGCTGAGCCACATTTGCTTTCTGATGCAGCAGTTTCTTGCTTCCTCTTGACATCAGCGCTCCAGGGGCTGGATGGCGCTCTCTTCCTCCTTAGCCCCATCCCTACCCTGCTCTAATTTTGCACTTGAGTTTCTCTCATCCTCCTCTCGAGCCCTCTCTCTGCTGGCCCTGACCTCTTGGGCCAGGCTTCTTGAGCTCTGTGAGCCCGACTTGAGGTCTCTCCTCTCCTTGGGTCCTCTCTGAGTCTCTGGGTGGCTTGGTTGGAACTCCAGCAGTGCAGATGTGACAGGCTGCCTTCTTGGTCTCCAGGATTCCTCTCGGAGCTCCAACCTGCACTTCGTTTCCGGCTTAAATCTCCTTTTGGATATCTCTCTGATACTTTAAACTCAACATGTGCATCCAAATATCTTCCATCTGTCCGCCAGATCCGCTGTCTCTGGGAGATGGAGCTATTTCAACCTCATCAGCTCTGGCTGGGTTAGATATCTTAGGAGGAGGGAAGAGGGAGGCTGCAGGGTTTCTTCCCAGCCCCCTTCCTGAAAGGAGCCTCAGCCCCTTTCAAGGCAGCCTTCTCTCTAAGACGCCCTCTTTCCAAGCACTGGCATCTTTCCTGCTTGTCCCTGCAGTCTGGGGGTCCTCCACACTGCCCTCCCCAGATAGATGTTCCCCCCTCACAGTGGTTCCCCTGTACCGGCTGTGTCAGCGTTACCTGGGAAATTACTCAAAATGCAAATTTGGGGGCCATGTCCCCAATCCTTATGAAGTAGAAACAAGGTGTGGGGCCCAGCTAACTGCATTTTAAACTAGTACTCTGAAAAAGCATGATTCTGGCGCATGCTGAAGTTTGAGAGTCACTTCATTTAATCTTTCCGCAGTTTTGTGATTCATAGCAAACTCTTCACTGCCGTTGCTGTTGTTTAGACGCGAAGTCATGTCTAACTCTTTTGTGACCCCATGGACAGTAGCCTGCCAGGCTCCTCTGTCCATGAGATTTCCCAGGCAAGAATACTGGAGTGGCTTGTCATTTCCCTCTCCAGGGGATCTTCCCAACCCAAGAGTTGAACCTGTGTCTTCTGCATTGCAGGCAAATTCTTTACCTGGGAAGTCCAACAAACTCTTCAAAGTATGCCAAACTGAGTGTTATCTCTGTTTCTGATTGAGATTCTAACTGAATAATCATCATGATGGTGATGATAAAAATAGAATTCTGATCCTCTGCACAAAAGTGGCCCTTTTCTAGGGACGCTATTTCACTGAATGGAGCACCAGGGCATTTGGTTTTACACATCTTTTTACTCTCAGCACTTACTAGCCTGTCTAGTGCATTGTAGGTGCTCGATAAAATCCATTTCAATGGAAGTTGTTTTCTTCCTAGATTTGTACTTTTCCCAATACACCATCCATCAATTCAGCCATCAACTCACCCAGGCACCACCACATAGGTATTGGGCATGCAAAAAAGAAAAAAGTGAAAGTGTTGCTCAGTCATGTCCAATTTTTTGTGACCCATTAGACTGTAGCCTGCCAGGCTCCTCTGTCCATGGAATTCTCTAGGCAAGAATACTGGAGTGCGTAGTCATTTCCTTCTCCAGGGGATCTTCCCCACTCAGGGATTGAACCCAGGTCTTCCGCATCGCAGACAGATTCTTTACCATCTTAGCCACCAAGGAAGCCCCACCGGGGATGCAAAACCAAGTACAATATACCGTTTGGTGCCATGAGTCTCATGAGCAAGTGGGTGACAGGTCAGTTCCCTGAGCTTCAGTTACATCATCTCTTCACTAAGGATCATGATGTTGTACACTTCATGGAGTTGTCATGAGAATGAAATGGAGTAATGTATGTAGGATGCTTGGCACGGTGCCTGACAACATAATGTTCAATCAGTTTTAGTGTTATTTGTTATGATCCCCATAGATAAATTATAATGCTGCTTAGGCAGAGACCAAGCAGAGATAAAAACGGAGCTTTTGGAGCCTCGTCAGGCCATGAAGCTAGGTGAGCACTTTGCACGTTAGAGAATCATTGCTTTGAAGATTACTTGGAGTTACATAAATATAAAGGGTTTACTTAATGGTCTGGCTCTTATTCCTGTCCTTGTGTGACATCTCTTCTCTACTGTCCCACCTCAAGGCTACTCGTTTGTTTCCATTTGACCTGGTTTTATGCCTGTTGAAAGGTTAACCAGCACACAGGGCTAACCCACTGATTTATTCTGTGTCGAGACACTTTAAATCTCTGAACCTATTTTTTTCCTCTCCAAAATGAATACAATTTTATCATTTTCATTGCCTAAAAAATATCTGTGTTCTTTGTTTTAAAAAATCGTGATAAGAAGTACATGGAACACAATACAAATCACTCAGATACTACTTTTAGCGTATCGCTCTTTTTAATGAGCTTCCTTCTGGATGTATCATTATATATTTATCTGCACCTCTATCATACTTTAAATTTTTACTTAAATGGGGTCATTTCAGACTGGCAAGCCGCCTTTTAGACTGAAGCCATCGGCAGAAGCTTTTGGAAAATTTTATGGGGAGATGCTCCCTGTCTCTCTTTTATGTGACCGCCAGGTGGTGCTGGTTCTAAATTTATCAGAATTTCCTGTCCTGGCTGCTGGCTGTCCAAAACGAATGATCAAAGCAGAGGTCCCCAGCCCTGGTCCTTCTCATCACTCTGGCCCTGGGTTGAAGATGGATTGGTTTTGTCTTCAGCGATACCTGTGGAGGGCAAAAGCCGTACCCACATTCTGACGTGGGACGAATCTCACCTGTGTCCCTGACCACACCTCCAGAGCTCTCTTGGACTGAACAAGTTCTGATTGTGTGTTAGTTTTTTGGTGCTGTCCTCTCTTTCCCTCCTAACTTCTTACCCCTAATCAGATTGTGTCATCCCTGCAGGAAGAGAAGAGACTGCGTCCTCTAACCCAGACCTTTGCACGTAGAAGACATTCAATACCTGTTGGGTTTAAGTTTCAGTGAAGAATAAGGTGGTTTGGAAAACAGAGAGGTCAGAAAGGAAAAAAGAAAGCATGTGTTTCAAGACAAAAAGAAAAAAAGCATGGAAAGAATATTGGATTGAGCATCAGAAAAAATTCTTTTTGGCTTGGATTTGGTATTAAGGGGATGGCTGACCTTGAACAAGCCAACTGACCTCTGTGGGGTCAAGCTGGCTTACGTATATGAGGAGGAGGTTGGAAGAATGACCCCTAGATCCCCTTCAGCCCTGACATGTTTAGAGACAAGGGTCTCTCTAGTTGCTTTTTTTTTTTTTTTTGCCTTCTTGGGTCAAACTGTAGACAGACACGAATCTCTGGGTGCTGTCAGAAGCCCCGAGAATCAGGTCCAGTGGTGTCTGGAGCCGGGCCAGCCCGAGCTTCACTCTCCACCCACCCTCCTTGCAGATCCATCAGCGCCAGCCACCCCAGCACAGCCCATACATCATTATTAGATTCCCTTCATCGTGCTAATTGACACAGGATGAAAAATACCTAGCGAAGGAAGCAGCCGACGCTTTCGCATTCAGCTGGAGTGGCCGGCAAATGGGGGAAATGGCTGTAAAAGCTAACTGAGATTGAAAACGGGCCTGCTCTGGTCTTGTAGGGCCAGTGTCTCCTGTTACTAACACGGTTCGGCTGGCCGTGTTAGTGGTGGGGGTGGTGGAGGGCGGCCCCGCGGTCCCATGTCTGAAGCCTCTCCGGCAGCTGGGATCCAGATCCACGGACAGTCAGGACAGAACACGCACAGAGGGAGCAAGAGGAGAAAGGAGGGGCTGCTTTGATCGCTCCCAAACTGTCCTGGTCATCACAGCGCCTGCTTGGTTTGAAGTCTGTTGAGAATTACTTTGGCGTCAGCGTCTGGTGCCTGGCAGAGGGGAGTGAGGGAGTCCTAATCTTGGCTTTAGGGCTGTGCTTCTCAACTGGGGGGTGGCAATGGGCCCTCCAGGGGACACTGGGCTTTGTGTTTCTGCCTGGCATAACTGGGGTGGGGGTGGCACTAGCTTCTAGTGAGTAGAGGCCAGGGGGTGTGACAAACATCAGTATCCACAGGACAGACAGCCCCCTCAACAGAGAATGATCCAGTCTCAAGTGTTGGGGGTGCCAATGATGAGAAATCCGGTTCTAAGACAGTTTGTGACTCTGGGTCACTGCTTGCTAAGTTATGTTCCTAATTTTAGATGATGTGAAAGATGGCTGGCAAAAATGCTCTGGTTCTCTAGCTTCCTTTTCCTGCCCATTGCTGCACTGGTTCCCTGCTCCTGCTATCAAGACCTGGAGCCTGTGTCTGCAGCCCTTGGATTGGAGCTGGCCTGTGACTTGCCTTGTGATAGCTCCGTCTGGGCCTCAGGATCTTTGCACAGTTCTGCTGGTTCCTATGGGACCTGGCTCTGTCGTGTGGGCAAGTCTGGACTAGTTTGCTGGAGGACGAGGGGCCTCGTGGAGAACAGCCAAGGTGCCTGAGCTTGGGGCCAGCTAATCCCATGATTGTGAGACGGAACCCAGCCTACAGAAGAACCACCTACCTGACTCACAGCTGACCAGACTATGGACCACAGCTGAGACAAGAAGAACCAGTCAGCTGACCCGCTGTTTTATGGTCAAAAAGAGATTCTTCCTGTTTTAACCCACCGAATTGTAGGTTGCTTTGTTATGCAGCAAGAGATAACTGATACACATGGGCTTGAACATCAGATGCAATTAACAGTGAACTCTGAGGACAGTGGAGGAACCTCTCAAGATTTGCTTTTTTTCCTAATACTTGATATTTTCTCAAGTCAGATAGCTTTCTTTGGCCCAGGATGCACACAACTACATCTTTGATATTCAGTTTATGGAGCTGAGCAAGCTCTGTCTGGAGAGAGGTTTGCTTAAAGCCAGTTTTATCCACTTGTATCATGAAATCAACTCCAAAATGAATAATAGGTAAAGGTTACTTATGAGAAGGACTCAGGGAAGCAGATAAATCAACAATTCTTAGAGACATCAGGAGTCAGGATCCCTCTGGGAACCTTGACAACAGAGATTTATGATTTGTCTTTTGGGTTGCATCAAGGATGACCACAGTGTCCTGACCACCTCCATCAAGACTGAGGACTAAGACGGGAGACTCTGATGGGCTTTCTTGTGCACCTGCCCAAATGATAGGTATCATTTGATTGGCAGCTCTGCCAATCCCACACCAAGAGGAAAAGGAGCTTCAAACAGAAGCAAAAGATGCCTTCCACTTTGGTCCTCTCCTTCTCCTGCCCTTCCATCCACAATGGAACAGATCGGGACATGGGAAGAGAGTATGAGTAGGATTTTTGGTGTGATGTCTGGACATTCAGGACATCTCATCATGGCCCAGTTGGAAAAGGAAAAAGCTTAGTGAGAAAATTGAAAATCAGACTTAGCAGTGCTGTTGTAACCTTTTCTGGTCATTCTCGCCTTGTCATATGGATGTCAGAATCCAGGGTGATGTGTTGGAAGTTGATAGGAAGTGAGAAGGGAGCTGGTCTCACTCTGTTAAGGTTTCATTTGTTGAGTCAGACTTGGGCTGGAACATTCTCTGCCACTTAAGCCACAGCAGACGCCATGTATTAGCAGGACTTCCCAAAATTCTCTTGACCAGACATTAAGTTCTGCAGTCCATAAGTCAAACCAATATCCTCAGGGGGTCCTGGCTATAGAAATGGATGCTGCTGCTGCTAAGTCACTTCAGTTGTGTCTGACTATAGAGATGGATGAGAGATCCCTATTTCCCATCTGGAAATTAGGAAGGCAGTAGTTTCCAACTTTGCCTTTAATCTTCTTGAATCCCAACAGGTAAATGTGGAGCCCTCCTCATGGGGGCAGGTGTGTGCTTTGGGAACAGGAGAAGAGGGGCAGCCTTGGACTCGCACTTGGCTTCCTCTCTACTCTACTGTGGCTCCAGAGACATCTCTATGCACAACCCACCCCCCACCCCCCAGGGTCTGGGGACCACTCTGGGAAGATAACCAAGGTCTGAGTACAGTTCTCTGTGGGCAGGTGTGGGGACTGATCTTCTTGGATGCTGAGGATAGAAGATGAGTGTGACGAGGGGTGCGTGGAGATGGCAGGCACTGGACCAAATTCCGGAGATGAACCCAAGGCATGCCAGTGTTTTCCCAGTGATAGGTGTGGGCTCTCTGGAGAGCTTGAGAGTCTGGGATGTGAAATAGGAACAGTCTCGGGTTCGAGTCCCCCCAGTACCAAGAGAAAGAAGTAGATTTGAATGTAATAATGAGGTGCTTGGCAGAGTGTTAAATAAGCATTAGTGCTTAGTGCTATAAATGTTACTGTGTCAGCTCACAAGTTGATAGATAGTGGGACTGGCCGTGAAGCCTTTGCTCTTTTCCTCTCACCATACGACCTCCTGCAAAAATGATGAAAAAGGAGGAAGCCTCTGCCCACACAAGGGGTTTGCTCTGAGCACTCTCTCCACCATGCTGAGATCCAGTCTTCTTTCTCGTTGTTCCAGGGACCATTTTTCTTCCCTTTTGTCCCCTGGTAGGAATACCAAGAGAGAAATTAAAGCAAAAAAGGGCTAAACTGTCTGCACTAGAAGGACGGAGCATGTGATAATGACATATAAAGCTAAAAGTACTAAGTGGGCAAAGCTGGTGCTCCAGAAGTGAGTAAAACCAAGATAAATCTGTCCCTGGAGAGCTGTAACATATAACTCAAATAACGGGAGCAGCAGGGGTCTGCAATCCCCTAGAAGAACAGTCCACACTCATGTGAAATAGCCTCTGCCCAGCATCCATAATACCCCGTGTGCTCGGGGCTGACCACTGCTTCCAGAAACTGGGGTTCCAGCTGCCTGGAGCAGGACTTCTGCTGGGACCTGCATGCCTGCAGACCACCGTATCTGGCAGCAAAGATTCGAGGTCTAATGCCAGCCCCACTATGGAAGGATGGAGAACTGGATGGACCCCCGGGAGACCTGGATTTCACTTCTGCCTCCACCTCTGTTGTGCTGTGTGGCCTTGCTCAACTTACTTCACCTCTCTGAACTCCAGTTTTTCTCCCATGGGAGCTGGAGGTAGAAAGGTCTGCTTTTGTGGGGAAGGGCAGAAGCCCACTTCGCGGGGTGGCTTCAGAGATGAGTTGTTTTTTTTTTTAACGGTCTATTTAGAGGAGTGGATCTCCAGGTGGAGTCCCTGGGAGGAAAAGCATCAGCAGCCTTTGGGAACTTGCTAGAAATGCAACGCTTGGGCCACACTCCAGACATACTGAGTCAGAAATTCTGGAAGCGGCTCCCAGACATCTGTATGTGAACAGGTCTTCTGATGCATGGTCAAGTTTGAGAACCATCCCTTTGCAGGAAAGCATCCCTAACTTGTTTTCTGTTTCCCAAGCATCCTTGGTGCTAACTTAACTCACTGGAAAGGACAGCAGAGACTCAATGCTCAGGTGTGACCCAGCGGGGCTCCCAGGCAGTTCCCAGGTTTGGTCATGAGAGTCCTTGTTCCAGGATACTTTTGAGGGGGTAGTGGGGGTCTCCCACTCTCGGTGGGCAGTTCTCTGCAGGTGTGTGTGATCTCTTCATCCCAGATTCCAAACGACTTTCCTCTCTTTCCCTGCCCTTGGCTTTTTAACATTTTCCTTTCCCTAGCCTCAGTAAATGCTTCCCATAGGGGGATGGGAACTTTTCTCTGTCCCAGATTAATTTTTCTATGCCCTGATTTTCTTTTGAGGTACACTTCTAAGCTCAGAGCCCAAATTTTGAGCCTCAAAATATGAACCATTTAAAGTTTAGTCTTCTCTCTGCTTTTCTGCAACCCCTTCCTTAAATAAATGTTATAAAGTCTAGTTGCCATTAGAGTATGGGCAGAGTTAGGAGTGACAGGAACACGTGAAGGGGAGAGCCAAATGGTGATTTCAGTGATGGCACCTCACCCACATGCTTGTGAGACAGAGGGGAGGCCACTCCACTGAACATCGCTGGGCAACCCTACCCTTTATGGAGGAAACTCCGCACACATCCCTTTGCTGGGAGGACAGGGACCCATGTTGAGAACGTCACTCATGTGCAGCTTCTTATCCCACATCCCATGACCATTGTGGTACTTTCCATCCTGTACATAACCCGAGTCTCTCTTCCTCTGACCCAACAGAACTCAGCTGGCTGGAGTGATCCATTCCCATCTTTCATGACCCCCATCTCAGCCCTCCTCTGATAAGAGCTAGAAGGAAAAACTGCTTTGTGTCTATTTTTAAAACCTTATGATGGTAGTTTCAATGTAGTGTTCAGTAGTAACATTCTGAGAAGCGTGGATTTTGTGATGCCACACTTTTAAGTGTGATCTCATGGTTGTGTATCTAGTTGGGTGGGGATTTAAAGGCATCACGAGGAGCCCAGCTTCCATGTGATTAGAGATGCAAATATTTGAGGAGGCTGCTCCTAGAAAATTCCATGTGCAGCAGGACTGAGGGAGGCGTCAGGTGGCTATTTTAATTTTACATCTGTATAATGTGTTAGCACTTATAAAACTTGTTGCTATATTAAACATTAAGATGTTTTTGACAAGTGACTAGTATGAGCTGGCTGAGACCAAGAGAGGTTGATAAGATTTAAGGACCAGTCAGAAAATTACCAAATAGATGTGTTTCTTTGCATATTGCCTTCCATTGCATATGATCTGTAGTTAAGAAAATTTGTGGAGGATTATATTTAACTTTAAAATAAAATGTTCTGCTTTATGTTATAGAGAAAAGACATATAAGTGCAGAATGCTCTTAAAAATGGTAATCTGTGGTCAGCCCTGACTAATATCACCTTCTAACTACTCTATAGGAAAAGCTTTCCAGACGGTTTCCTTATAAAGATTCAGCAATGCTACAAGGCTGAAGCCAGAACAGTTGCATGAAATACAATGAGGTCACCAAGATGATACTTAAGATGACCTTGGCTCCAGTGTTCCCATGACCCTCTGTCCATCTTGACCAATGGTCAGACAGCACAGTTCTAGGAGTAGTTAAAGGTCTAGGTTAAGGTCTAGGTCAAGGACAAGGACTAGGTCACAGTCAAGGTCTAGATGTAGATTTAGTTCTAGTCTCTGCACTGACTTGCTCTTCTTGCTCAGCTCAGAAACAGTAGTTACTCCTTCACCTGGGCGGTCATGAAGGAGTAGCTACTCCTTCACCTCCTATTTACCAGAAAGAGATGAAGATGTACAGCAGGTGACAGCCTGGAGCCATTGCACTTTCTCTGGATGTCAGAAATGCCAAGTCAGGTCCCAGACTGGCTTTCCTTCCTCAGACCTGTGTCCCTGGAGGCGCATAGCCCATGTCCTATGGATGCACTCGACTGCCTTGTTTCGAGGAGGGAAATTAGAGCTTGGCTTGGCTGTCATTTCTGAAGGTGATGAAAGGTTTTCCCCTCATCCTCCGTGCTCTGCTATAACACGCCAGCCAAAACGACCTGCAGTTTGCAGCCAAAATCAGACACCAAATAGTCAGTTACTTCCCTCTTGTCAGATAATGAACAGCCTAGATGCCACTGTGGAGGGTGATTAGAATTCAGCGATCATGGGAAATTCTACCTTAATTGCTGCGTGTGATGACAGCAAGGAAGCCAGATAGCAGGGTGCATGGCAGATTCCATTCTTTCCTGGCTCCGCAGGTGTGTGGGTGGAGCCTGGTTCAGGACTTGCTAGGAAATCCAGTTAAATAGAGACTGAAGAAGGTGAGAAAGGATTATTGACCGGGAGAGGTGCCTTTGTCATGGTCAAGGAGAGAGGGAACGTTACTGCTTTGCCATCTTCCTTGTGAGGAATGCATTTCCACCTTGGACCTACAAAGATGACTTTGAAGTGGGGCATGGGAGAACACGTAAGGGACTGGGAGTTGGGTCGTCTCTGCTCTGCCGTTTATATCCATCTGATTCTAGGACCCCAGAGCCAGCCCCTGAAATGACTGTGTCCTGGAATAACACCAATCATTGGTGTAGGATGTGTGTTGCCAGTGAGTGTTTAGACTGCCCCCTCTGATTACTGGTTAACAGCTTCTTTGCCTTCTTGATTTATGGGTATCAAATCTTGTCAGGAGCAAGAAATAGAAAACTCAGCTCAAACTGGCTCAAGCAAAACAGGACATTTGTTGGCTTATGTAACTGAGCTAGTTTTAGGCGCTGCTGGATCTAGGGACTCCAGTGGTTTCATTAGGACTCAGCGTCTTGCTAATTCTGCTTTCTTCTGTGTTAACTCCACTTCCACAGCCTTGCTCCTCCTAATGGTGAAAGGACTGCAGAAATGCTCAGCTTATATCCTCAAAGTTTCAACTTCAGTGTGGTAGAGAGCCTAACTCTGTCCCAGCATTCTCAGCAAAAATCTTCCTGAGTCCCACTGACTTTGGAGAAGTCATGTGATGCTCTTTATTTGGAACTAGGCCAAATGTTTCCCTACCACCACAAAAGGTGAAGCTCTGCTTGGAGCTTTTGGGCTAAAAGTCAAGGGAAGGTTGATCTTAACTGAAAAGTGGGAGATGTTGCAAGAAGAGGGACTGGACCACCTGAAGCTATCACAACATTGTTAATCGGCCATACTCTAGTACAACATCACAAGTTTAATAAGGAAAAAAAAAGAAGAGGGACTAGATAGATGCAGCGGTACCCATACTATTTCACCTTTCAAACCGTGGTCTGAGGTTGACAAAGACTTTCTACTTGACCAAACTTCAGTCAGGCTCCTCTGAACCTTCTTCTCAACTAAGCCCTGACCTTGGGCTTCAGCGTTCACCTTTTCATTGCCCTATTTTATCAAGAATCCTACCTACTTAGATTGGTTTAGATGGAAACCTCCCACCCCCATTACCTGATCACTCTCGATATATGATCAAATTCCTCATTCTTCACCCCAACCTCCAGGTGATGTCTGATCACCCTGACCTGTCTTCGGCAAGGAGTCTGTCAAATTGATTTAGCCAGAAATTCATCCTTACCCCTAGTGTTTTCTCTTAGTAACTTTCCATCCACTGACGCCCACCCTGCTCCTTGGCTGCAAATCCCCACCTGCTCAAGATGGATTCAGAATTGAGGTCAGATCGACACTGAGATCTTTTTCTCTCTGTTGCAACAGTCCTGAATGAAATCTACTTTTCCTGCTGTAATTCTTCCCCAACTCTGATGTTTCCTTGACAAGTTTCTTCAATGGCAGGGATTTTATAAGACATGGATGTGGATTCTGGAAAGTGGTATGTTGTGAGTTTCTAAAATCAGCTAGAATTTGTAAGAGGTTTTTTTTTTTCTTTTTTTAATAAGTTAGTGTTATCACTCTAACTTATTTTAAAAAATAAGTTATCCTTAGAGTTAGTTAGTTTAGTCAGTTTTCACTCTTAAAAGTTATCCTTTGAGTGTTCATTTATCCCTGGAGTGTTTCTCAGTGATGGGTTATATGGATATTGGTTGTACTGTTGTTTCTCTTTTTGTAAAATTTGAAACTTTTTTAAATGAAAAAGATACATCCCCCAAATCATGTCAATTTCACACACATGTTTCTCAAGACACTGCCTTGGATGGAAGTGTGGGAAGCCAGGGTGCCGGAGCCTGCCCTGAAGACCTGCAAAGGCTTTCTGGTGAAGTGACACCTAGGTTGGGTCCTGACTGATGAAGCAAGAGGGAACATTCAAGTGAGTGCACATTTCAAATACAAGATAGAAAGGTTTTTGCAAGCTGCAAAGGGGCATTCAAGTATTGTAGTTGTGGGGAGAAGAATGTTTTTGAAACAGAAACATGTTTTTCCCTCACTTGCTTCCCCACTCTCTTTGCCTTTGTTTTTTTTAGCCCCCTCAGCCATGCCCTTCTTTTTTTTTAAAAAAAATATTAATTAATTAATTTGGCTATGCTGGGTCTTGGTTGCGGTGTGCAGGATGTTTTAGCTGGACTCTGAGCTGGAGCACGTGGGATCTAGTTCCTTAATCAGGGATGAAACCCAGCTGCATGCATTGTGAGCAGGGAACCTTGGCCACTGGAACACCAAGGAAGTCCTAGCCAAGCCCTTCTATGTTCACTCTGTCAGGAGAAAGAATAGGACGGCAAAAAGAATAAGGAGAGTCTTTTGAATGTCAGAAGCAAAGACTTGAGGGGGACAGAAAAGAAACAGAGTTCCCAAGTCTTGCTCTTCTCCATCTCCAGATTAGCCTGGGGAAGGGGGACACCCACAAGTTCTGAGCCTGATGCTTTCTAATGGTAAAACTTCGGGCTGGGGAAAAGACAATATGTGAAAATGTCCCAAACCATGGACCATTATGCAACCGTTAAAATGAATGTGGCAGTAAACCTATTAATTTACTAGAATGCAAGCACTGAATTGTGTTTTCTAGTTCATGATGCAAGCAAGATATAGAAAATATGTCACAAAAATCTCTTTTGATAAATCAAATGTTTGCATACATTTAGATGAACATGGACAAAGGTAGGAAAAGATATACCTTGCTTCCTGACATTGTTTACCTGGGGAAAAATAAAAGATGGAAGGGGAAGAAAGGAAAAAGAGGAGAAGAGTTCATTATAACTGCTGAAAATATTCCTCTCTGGCTGGCTAATTTGTCCTAATGATGATGGAAAAGCCTGCCTGAAGCCAGGAGCTCTTACCAAACTAGTGCTGGTTGCTTGGAAGGGTGGGAAGAATTTCAAGAGAACTTTCATGTCCTACTTACACATTTCTATATTGCTTCATGGGCTTCCCTGATGGCTTAGATGGTAAAGAATCCACCTTCAACCCTGCCGGAGACCAGGGTTCGATCCCTGGGTGGGGAAGACCCCCTGGAAAAGGGAATAGCTACCCACTCCAGTTCTCTTGCCTGGAGAATCCTATGACAGAGGAGTCCGGTGGGCTAAGGAGCCATGGGGTTGCAAAGAGTTGGACATGACTCAGTGACTAAGTGGGCTCTCACACACACACATACACACACACACACACACATTGCTTAATGCTCTACAAACATTAAGGCATATTATGTATCTCTAATTATAAGAAACAATACATATTATACACAGAGAAATGTTAAAAAGTGTGCACAATAAAAAGCATTTGTGATAATTCCATTTATGTTACATTATATATATTATATATATAAATTATATGAGAGAGTGAGCTGTGAAAACATTATCACCAACTCAGAACAGATACATATAAGAAAATTCAAGATAAATAAAAGTAACATTTTCAGTTATTGAATTTCCTTATACTTATCTAAATTGTTTAAATTGTTTTTTACAAGGCTCATGGGTTTCCCCACTTTTAAGCAGGCAATAACAGCACCCATCTTAAAGATAACATATGTAGATTTATCGACACGCAGTAGGCACATGATAAATGATTGAGAGGAAAGTAATATAACTCTCAGAATCCAATCAAGCTGTTGTCATTGTGGAGACAAAAAGAACTTTGCTCGGAGAAGCCAAGGCTAGCCAGGAAAAAGATCACACACCATCCTCTTGTTAGAAAGAAAAGCAAATGCAGATTTGATTCATGATGTCCAAAACTGATGGAGAGGAGAGGACAGATTTTCAGCCTGCTATCTTACAACCAGAACTTCACAGCAAGGGCTGTGGACCCCATGCCTCAGGTGTGCTGAGAATTGACCTTCCAACCAGGAGCAAAGTCAAAGATACGAGATGGGCCTTCCATTTCTTGCAGCTGCTTTGAGTTTGCAGGGCTTGGAGGCTGCAGAAATTAATAGATAATAGGACTGTTTTCCTTATGCCCTGGCTAAGCTGGGAGCCACTCTTTCATCAGTCCTCTGTCCATCTGGGTGAGGAGAGATGGGATTGTGTGCATCATTTTATTCCCAAGGGCCAAGCAGACCATCTGGCCCAACGCAGCTTCTCAGTAACTGTTGGGAGAATGCACAAATATGTGAGAAAACGAGGGAAGAGAGGGTTGAATAAGTGAGTGAGTGAATAGGTGAGACAATGGATGAATGAATAAATTTGCATCTAAGAAGAAACCCAGACACAGCTTTGAGTTATTCCTCCAATTGCAGGCGGATTTGTGGAAAGCCATCCATCATCCTTGCCCAGTCTCTCTTGGCACAAAGATCCAATGGAGGATAATGATCTCTTGGCTCTCAGCATGCAGATGGCAGCTATGGAAGGAGAAAAATTAACTAGCCTCCATCAGCCTCCTTATCAAATGCTCCTGAACCCTTATCATGGGCAAAGCATTAACCAGAAACATTGTGAGAGATGGGAGGAGTCCTAGGAGCTCTTGACTCTCAAGGAGTTATCAAACTTACCAAGTAGCTATTAGACAAAGACAAAATTATCCCTTCCTGAAATGCAAGGCTATACCCAAATAGATGTGTGAATAGTCATCTCTACAGAAACTCTGGGGAAAATGACACCATGGATCACAAATGGCTCCCCAACGAAAAGGAAGAACCCCACAACACAGCAGTAAAGAGCATGGACTCTGAGGCCAGGTCACTGCCTTGAATTCCTGCTCCCACCACTGTCTGACATGGTCAAGCTATTTAATTTTCCCCGGATGGTTGAATGGCATCACTGACTCAATGGACATGAGTTTCAGCAAACTCTGGGAGATGGTGAAGGACAGGGAAACCTGGCGTGCTGCAGCCTCTGGGGTCACAAAGAGTCAGACATGAATGAGTGGCTGAACAACAACAGTCTGTAAAATTGTGAAAGCATTAGGAAGCACTACTACAAACAAAGCTAATGGAGGTGATGGAGTTCCAGCTGAACTATTTAAAATCCAAAAAAAAAACGATACTGTGAAAGTGCTGAACTCAATATGCCAGCAAATTTGGAATACTCAGCAGTGGCCACAGGACTGGAAAAGGTCAGTTTTCATTCCAATCCCAAAGAAGAACAATGCCAAAGAATGTTCAAACTACTGTACAATTGTGCTCATTTCATATGGTAGCAAGGTGATGCTCAAAATCCTTCAAGCTAGGCTTCAGTAGTATGTGAACCAAGAATTTCCAGAGTACAAGCTGGATTTAGAACCAGAGATCAAATTGCCAACATTTGCTGGATCATAGAGAAAGCAAGGGAATTCCAGAAAAACATATACTTCTGCTCCATTGGCTATGCTAAAGCATTTGACTGTGTGAATCACAACAAACTGTGGAAAGCTCTTATAGAGAAGGGAATACCAGGCCAACTTACCTGTCTCCTGAGAAACCTGTTTGTAGATCAAGAAGCAACAGTTAGAGTCTTGGAAAAACTGACTGGTTCCTAACTGGGAAAGGATTCTGTCAAGGCTGTGTATGGTTACCCTGCTTATTTAACTTATACGTAGAGACCATCAAGCAAAATGTTCGGCTGAATGAACCACAAGCTGGAATCAACATTGCTGGGAGAAATATCAACAACCTCAGATATGCAGATGATACTGAAGGGGGAAACAGACAGAACAGGCTCCATCTTGAAAGCAGGGCTCCATCTTGGGCCAGACTGGACTTTGAGCTATATATCCAGTATCTAGGGAAAGGACATACCAGCTGGAAAACCAGTCCCCCGGATGGAAGATCCCCAGGGCTCGGACATAGACTCTCCATCACCTAAAAGAATACCCTAATTGTCTGTGTAACTGAATAGAATCATAAATTCTATTATGCTTGTTGGGGTATGACCACAGGCCTATTGATAATTGTCCACTGTTAACTACCTAAGCTTAAGGCATAGGAATCATGAGTTAACCTTGATTGTATCCTTCTTTTCCTTTGTTCAGACTAGTTTCAGGGAATTTGGGGAGGTGGGTTTGGGCACATACACTTAGAGTATATAAGGTTTCACAAAAACTGGTCAGGGTCCTTGACTAAGAGAAGACACTGCCTTGGGCCCTTCAGTATAATAAACTGCACCCACCATCTGCATTGTCCTTCTGAGTGAGTTTTTTCCTGGAACACGTGGCTACAATACCACTCTAACAGCAGAAAGTGAAAAAGGAACTAAAGAGCTTCTTGATGAAGGTGAAAGAGGACAGTGAAAAAGCTGACTTAAAACTCAACATTCAAAAAACGAAGATCATGACATCTGGTCCCCTCACATCATGGCAAATCAGGTTATTTTCTTGGGCTCCAAAATCACTATGGATGGTGACTGCAGCCATGAAATTAAAAGACACTTGCTCCTTGGAAGGAAAGCTATCACAAACCTAGGTAGTGTATTCAAAAGCAGAGACATCATTTTGCTGACAAAGGTCTGTCTAGTCCAAGCTATGGTTTCTCCAGAAGTCAGGTATGGATGTGAGAGCTGGACCGTAAAGAAGGCTGAGTGGCAGAGTTGCTGCTTTCGAACTGTGGTTCTGGAGAAGACTCTTGAGAGTCCCTTGGGCACTAAGGAGATCAAACCAGTCAATCGTAAAGGAAATCAACTCTCAATATTCATTGGAAGGACTGAAGCTGAAGCTGCAATACTTTGGCCACCTGATGCAAAAATCCAACTCATTGGAAAAGACCTCGATGCTGGGAAAGACTGAGGGTAGGAGGAGAAGGAGGTGACAGAGGGTGAGATGTAGATAGCATCGTTAACTCAATGAACATGAATTTGAGCAAATTCCGGGAGATAACGAAGGACAGGGAAGCTTGGTGTGGTGCAGTCCATGGGATCGCAAAGAATTAGACACGACTTAACAATATCAATCTGTAGATGGGGCTAATGAAAGCAATGATTGCTCAATATTGTTGTGACTATTAAATAAGCCAATACATATGGAAAGCTTAGAACAGGGCCTGTGCTTAGTCACTCAATTGTGTCTGACTCTTTGTGACCCCATGGAGAGTACCCACCAGGCTCCCCTCTCCATGGAATTCTCCAGGCAAGAATTCTGAAGAGGGTTCCAATTCCTTTCTCTGGGGATCTTCCCATCCCAGGGATCGAGCCCAGGTCTCCTGCATTGCAGGCGGATTCTTCAGTGTCTGAGCCACCAGGAAAGACCTAGCACATCATAAATGTGACCTGTATGAACTATTAGCTTTATTTGTACTCTACTCTGAAGAGATGAGCTAGTTAGGTGATATGGGGGACTCTCAAAGAGGAGAGCATGGGTACAGTCAGGAAGCATAGAGAGCTGGGAAGTGTTTGGGAAGTTAAGTTAACCTGGTTCAAAGCCTGGTTCTGCCATTTTATACCTGTGTGACCTTGACTTAAACTCTCTAAAGCTCAGATTCCCCACTTAGAAACTGGTACTAACACCGCCACTTTCATTGAAAACATATGTTAACCATACCATGATAAATGGTGATTATTATTAAAGAGAAGCACAGTTAAGAGAATCCCAGAGGGAGGTGAATAAATTAAGCCTGATGACATGCCTTGCTTCTTCCCCATCTTTCTCTTCCTCCCCCAGATCTCTTGCAGGCCTCATCATTACCAGTTTGCATTTCTATTTTAATCATGTTATAGGTTTACAGTATTTTTCCCCCTGCATCTTTATATGCTATAATTTGGGTACTATTTTTACCCAACGAGGACATTTTTAACCAAGAACAGATTCAATTGTCTTTCAGCATATATCATTGTTTATCTTAATTAATGCTAAAATATTCTTAGGGGGAAAAACACATCCCACAGAGTATTATGCAAGGAAACTTAGCATTCATTTTTGCCTCCCTCTTGTCTGGCATATCAATTTATAAAGGTTTTAGCATCCTGTTATTTCAATGACAATAAGGCGTGCTCTTAAACACAGACACCCATCTGTGGAAATTAAGTCACAAGATATCAACAGTAGGTTGGAGGATTAGCATCAGCAAGGTGTGTGTTGCGGGGGTGAAAGACTGACAGCTGAAGGAAGAAGGGAACCGTGCTGGTGAGGATAATGATGCCAAGTGAAGTCTGAAGTCAAAAGTTTCATCTCTGATTGATCCACAGGACCATGCCTTGAGCGGAGTTGAACCAAATCTGACTCTGGGCTTGGAGTGTCTTATCAGGTTGTTATCACTCCCAGCCAGTTTGTGCATCTTTGCTTTTGCTCAGCAATCTCCTTTCTTCTAATCAGAGCCTCAGCTTGTCCCTTGGGGAATTGCCCGTTCCTCACTCAGTCCAGGTGTTCTGAGGGGGCGTGATTCTCCCCTCAGTGCTGGGGTGGACATACAATGCAGATCTGATCAATCGAAATGTACTATCTCCCTGGCCACAGTGATTGGGTAAGGGCTGACCATGTTGTAACTGAGCAGGACCCTAGGGGGCCTTCCCTCACCAGAGCCTCTTCCCTACCACGTCCTCAACCTGTCTCTTGTTTGTAGAAGAACTTGAGCTTCCTAGACCTTCCTCAAATGGAAAATTTAATCAGAGAAGTAGAAAATGCAGCAAGAAAGGAAAACAGCCAAGCAAGACAAAATAATAATAGGTTAGCCATTAAACAAAGTCAAAGACCTTTAACTTCTCCTCAAGGGCTACAGATAATATTCTGAGCCACATCCTTGAGCTGTTTTGCAAATACTGAAACCCCCACCAGGTGGAAGAAGTTAACTGCTTGCTGCCCACAAGCCTGTAGACCCCAGACTGGTTGGAACGTGAGGCTGATGATGTTGACTCCCTATTACCTTATCATCAACAAATCAGAAGACTATCCATAAGCTGATCATGCACTCTTGTCTTCAAAAACCTTTCCCTGAAATCTGTTGGAAAGTTTGGTTCTTTTGAGCATTTGTTGTCTGTACTCTTTGCTTGGCCTTGTGATAAATGCTACACTTTCCTTCACCACAACCCAGTGTCAGTAGATTGGCTTTGCTCTGTGCAGACAAAAGGGGTTCTCTTTTCACTGGGATGTTAAGCTGGTAGGGGTGTCACCTGGAGCTGCCATCTTTACTGTGAAAAGGGAAGGGCTTGTCTCAAAATAAAGCCAATAAGAAAGAAAGAGTTAAGAGATAGAGGCAGATGTTTGATGCTCTCTCCTGGACTCTGGATCAAGTCTTGCTCAAAGCCAGACTGCCCTCTGGTCCTTTGTGTGTGTGCCAAGTCACTTCAGTTGTGGCCAACTCTTTGTGATCCTATGGACTGTAGTCCACCAGGCTCCTCTGTCCATGGGGATTCTCCAGGCAAGAATACTAGAGTGGGTTGCCATTTCCTTCTCCAGGGTATCTTCCTGACCCAGGGATTGAACCCTTGTCTCCTGCATTGACAAGCAGGTTCTTCATCACTAGTGCCACCTGGGAAGCCCCCTGGACCTTTAATGTAAGCCAATTAACTTACTTTTTAACTTAAGCTATATTGAGTCAAGTTTCTGTCATTTGCAACCCAAAGAGTTGTGAGGAGTCAGGGTCTCACTAGAGAACCATTGATTTGAGAGGAATGATATGGTGTTGACTTGGTCTGAGGGCATCTTTCACCCCAGGCCTGCCTGTCTTCCTAATAATATTGGGCAATGGTTTGGTACCTGGAAAGTACCAAGCAGTCTTTAAAGCACACAGTCTAGAGGAAACCTCAAGAGGCTGAGTGACATTGTGATGTAAAATGTGGAGGCTTTATTAGGTTATACAAGAACCTCTGAGGGGGATTGAAAGAAAGGAAGAATGTCAGGAGTGTAAAGGACCTGGGCTGGAGGAGTTAACTTGGCATATGGCCAACTTGGGCTGTATCTGCTGCAGATGACATTGAAGGGGCTTGATCTGAGTGGGGATGTGAGGGTTGAGATTATTAAAAGTGTCCCCAGGAAGTGATTAATTTTTATTGACAGTTTACCATGAACCAGATACTATCCTAAATGCTCTGTATACAGTGTTATGTTTAATCCTCTCAACAGCCCCATACATTATAGGGCTTGTTATTTCCATTTCAGAGGAACCAGAGATCAAATTGCTAACATCTGCTGGATCATTGAAAAAGCAAGAGGGTTCTAGAAAAACATCTATTTCTGCTTCATTGACTATGCCAGAGCCTTTGACTGTGTGGATCACAATAAACTGGAAAATTCTTAAAGAGATGGGAATACCAGACCACCTGACCAGCCTCTTGGAAATCTGTATGCATGTCAGGAAGCAACAGTTAGAACTGGACATGAAACAACAGACTGGTTCCAAATAGGAAAAGGAGTACGTCAAGGCTGTATATTGTCACCCTGCTTATTTAACTTATATGCAGAGTACATCATGAGAAACGCTGGGCTGGAAGAAGCACAGGCTAGAATCAAGATTGCCGGGAGAAATATCAATCACCTCAGATATGCAGATGACACCACTCTTATGGCAGAAAGTGAAGAGGAAATAAAGAGCCTCTTGATAAAAGTGAAAGAGGAGAGTGAAAAAGTTGGCTTAAAGCTCAACATTCAGAAAACAAAGATCATGGCATCCGGTCCCATCACTTCATGGCAGATAGATGGGGAACCAGTGGAAACAGGGGCTGACTTTATTTTTCTGGGCTCCAAAATCACTGCAGATGGTGATTGCAGCCATGAAATTAAAAGATGCTTACTCCTTGGAAGGAAAGTTATGACCAACCTAGACAGCATATTAAAAAGCAGAGACATTACTTTGCCAACAAAGGTCTGTCTAGTCAAGGCTATGGTTTTTCCAGTGGTCATGTATGGATGTGAGAGTTGGACTATAAAGAAAGCTGAGCACCAAAGAATTGACGCTTTTGACCTGTGGTGTTGGAGAAGATTCTTTTTTTTTTTTTTGGAGAAGATTCTTGAGAGTCCCTAGGACTGCAAGGAGATCCTTGCAGTCCATCCTAAAGGAGATCAGTCCTAGGTGTTCATTGGAAGGGCTGATGCTGAAGCTGAAACTCCAATACTTTGGCCACCTGATGCAAAGAGCTGACTCATTGGAAAAGACCCTGATGCTGGGAAAGATTGGAGGCAGGAGGAGACGGGGACGACAGAGGATGAGATGGTTGGATGGCATCACCGACTCAATGGACATGGGTTTGGGTGGAGTCTGTGTGTTGGTGATGGACAGCGAGGCCTGGCGTGCTGCGGTTCATGGGGTCTCAAAGAGTTGGACACGACTGAGCGACTGAACTGAAATGAACTGATATCCATTTCACAAGTAAGGAAACTGAGACTTGGAGAAATCATAGCCAGAATTTAAACTCATGTTTATTTGCCTCTGAAGCATCTTGTGGGTGGTGACTTGCATCCTGGACTCCATGTAGGACTTTGGCTAACAGCTCAGGGACATGAATGAGTGGGCAGGGTCTAGCCTCCATGGTCAGAGGGCTGTTAAGATCAAGCTTGATCATAGACTCAACAATACAGGGAGACCCTGATTCCCTTGGGGGAATGGAGTATGACAGGAAAATAGGACTGCTCTGGAAGGTCAACAGGCATTTGGGGGGTTGTGGCAAAGTCAGACCCAGGACTCCAGGCTGAATTCCAGGCTCCTACCAGAACTTGTTCAGGGTTGGATCAGGGCTGGGAGAGGCTGAGGGATGGCAGAGACTGACAGAGAAAGGAAAGGAGAGTCTTGCGGTTTTGAAATAAAAAGAAAGGTGCTGTAATAAACTGTAATGGAAAAGAATATGAATAAGAATATACATGTCTATATATATATTGTAACTGCATCACTTTGCTGTGTACCAGAAGCTAACACAACATTGTAAACTATACTTCAGCTTAAAAAAGAAAGATGCCTTTTATTCACTAAACAATGAATATAAATTACACATGGCCACCACTGGACTAGACTCTATTTCACGCACCAATATCTGAGGCTCAGAGAGATCAACTTAGTTGCCCTGGGTCACACAGGAGCTGAGCGGGCATCAGAAGTTAGATCTGCTTAAATGTAAAGATCTTTCCATGGGGCCAGACTGAGTCTACATCTGCTTGGGAATTAAAATAATGAATTCACCATCAATTCTGAAATATGAATCATGAAGAGTTCATATTTACTGACAGGTACTTTTTGTGAGGCAGGATGCTAAGTACTTTACTTGGACTATCTCATTTCATCCTTAAAACTGTCCCATTGACAATAAGCTAGGTACCATCATCATCATCACTGACTCGATGGACATGAGTTTGAGCAAGCTCCGGGAGTTGGTGATGGATAGGGATGCCTGGCATGCTGCAGTCCACGGGTTCGCAAAGAGTCGGACACGACTGAGTGACTGAACTGAATTGATCGTCACCACCACCATCATCATCTCGTCACCATCATCATCATCACCACTACTACCACCACCGTCATCATCTCTATTTTGCTAACGAGGAAACCAGACTCAGCAAGGTAACTTGACCCTCCGTTTGGTCAAGATCACAAAGCTAGCAAAATGCTGAATCAGAATCTGAACTGAGCCAGCCTGCACTTGTAAAAGCCTGCAGCTTTTAACTACGACGCTTCAAACTACAGTTGTGCCTCAATTTTTCCATCTGTAAAATGAAAATAATGCTAATGCTCACTTCCTAAAGGCTATTAGAGTGAACTGATACAAAGAACTTGGAACAGTATCTGGCACACATAGCTCAATCAACCTTGGCTTTCACTACAGTTACTTTCATTTTTGCTTCACCCTCTCTAAAAGGGCACTTCTCCCTTTCCCACGGCTGATCCTCACTGCTCGTGTATGCTAGGGGAAAGGTGAGGTGTATGCATGTACACAGGTCTCTTTGGGTAGTCCCGAGGCAAGAGATGCTCATTTGATATAACTCATAAACCCGTTTTAATCCAAATATTGCTTTTCCTTTGTAATAATCCCTATCCAGTTCACATATATAGTCTCTCTATGCCTCTAATGCAGACAAAGATATCAATAATGTTATTGAGATAAAACAGTCACCTCTTCCTTATTCCCTTTATTCATCAGTCACCCTGGGCCTACCTTTGTCTTTTTTCATCCTCTGCTACCCAGCATCATTCACGGGAGTGCCTTCCTGTCCCTCATGAGCTGTAACTCATGGTGAAGATTTCAAATAATGACAAGGAGTAAAATATGACAGATTTAAGCAAATTCAACTGGAAATAATGTGAAAAAATATTATTTGCTTCAGACACGTGCCTCTTTTTTGATCTTCCTTGTCCAGGATGCATTTTTAAAAAATGTTCCTTTGATAGCAAAAGCGAGCAGATGCAAAAAGAAATCTCATGTCTTTGTTGGGAAATAATTAGTCTGATCCAGTGGCCTGCTTTCTGATGGACAAAAGAGTCTTTCAAGAAAATCATTTGTGTTTTCTGAGCCCCTTTTGGCAGCACAGCTTTTTTAGATTTGGGCTTTTTGATGAGAGTTGGGGAGTGGAAAATTTCCCTGAATAAGAAATCAGAAAGTTTGACCTACACAGTTACCTTTCTCTTAACATGACAACAACTGGCAATTACTTTTTGATCCCAAGCGTGAGGGTGAATATGGAGAGTTAGGGCAAATCATTCTCCTTCTTTTAAAACTCCTCTTTCTTTAGCTCAGCACCTGAAGCTGATTTCCCTTTTTTTCAGTCCCAAAGATTCAATATAATCTATAGCTGGAAATACCTATATTAGCTGCAGCTGGGGGAGAAAACAGTTGGGAAATTCATGAATCAGTTTCTTTTGTGAAGAATATCTGTTCTGAGAGTTCAAAGATGACTTGGGATCAAATGTGAGCTGGTTCCTAGTGTCAGTACACTGCGGAGTTGTTTCAGTCAGCTTGTCTACAGCAATGGCTGGTGTCCACCCACGGTCCCACAGTCTCAGAAACACCAATGGCTTGAATGAAGACAGAATGTTATGTTGATGCATTTGTTGTTGTTGTTGTTCAGTGACGCAGTTGTGTCTGACTCTTTGTGACCCCCTGGACTGCAGCATGCCAGGCTTCCCTGTCCTTTACTAGCTCCTGATGTTTGCTCAAATTCTTGTCCATTGAGTCGGTGATGCCATCCAACCATCTCATCCTCTGCCACCCTTTTCTCCTCTTGCCTTCAATCTTTCCCAGCATCGAGGTCTTTTCCAATGAGTCAGTTCTTTGAATCAGGTGGCCAAAGTATTGCAGCTTTAGCTTCAGTCCTTCCAATGAATATTCAGAGTTGATTTTGTTTACGATTGACTGGTTTGATCTCCTTGCTGTCCAAGGGACTCTCAAGAGTCTTCTCTAGCACAATTCAAAAGAATCAATTTTTCAGTGCTCAGCCTTCTTTATGGTCCAACTCTCACATCTGCTCGTGACTACTGGAAAAACCATAGCTTTGACTATGTGGACTTTTGTTGGCAAGGAGATGCCTTTGCTTTTTAATACACTATCTAGGTTTGTCATAGCTTTTTTTTCAAGGAGCAAGGTGTTTGATGAATATGCATGATTGTTTATAGGACTTGGTGGAGAGAGAGGCTCTGAAATCCATAAGACTTGGGTTCAGAGCCTGCCTCCTGTGATTTGAGCTGATTGTTTCATTCCTCTGGTAATCAGTGTCCTTGCTTGTGAAGAAGAAACAATGAGTAGCTATGTTAGGGCTTCCCTGGTGGCTTCAGTCAGTTCAGTCACTCAGTCGTGTCTGACTCTTTGTGACCCCATGGACTGCAGCACGCCAGGCCTCCCTGTCCATCACCACCTCCCAGAGTCCACCCAAACCCATGTCCACTGAGTCGGTGATGCCATCCAACCATCTCATCCTCTGTCGTCCCCTTCTCCTACTGCCCTCAATCTTTCCCAGCATCAGGGTATTTTCCAATGAGTCAACTCTTCCCATCAGGTGGCCAAAGTATTGGAGTTTCAGTTTCAACATCAGTCCTTCCAATGAACACCCAGGACTGATCTCCTTTAGGATGGACTGGTTGGCTCTTCTTGCAGTCCTAGGGACTCTCAAGAGTCTTCTCCAACACCACAGTTCAGAAGTATCAATTCTTCTGTGCTCAGCTTTCTTTATAGTCCAACTCTCACATCCATACATGACTACTGGAAAAACTATAGCCTTGACTAGATGGACCTTTGTTGACAAAGTAATGTCTCTGCTTTTTAATATACTGTCTAGGTTGGTCATAACTTTCCTTCCAAGGAGTAAGTGTCTTTCAATTGCATGGCTGCTTGAAATTAAATTACCCTGGTGGCTTAGTGGTAAAGAATCTGCCTACCAATGCAAGGGACATGGGTTTGATCCCTGCTCTGGGAAGAAGATCCCACATGCCATGGAGAAACTAAGCCCGTGCTCTGCAACTACGGAGCCTGTGCTCTAGAGTCCAGGAACCACAACTGCTGAGCCCACGTGCTGCAGCTATAGACGCCTGTGCACCTTAGAGCCCATGCTCAGCAATGACAGAAGCCACAGGAATGAGAACCCAAGCCCTGAAGCTCAAGGGTAGCCCTCGCTCCCTGCAACTAGAGAAAAGCCCACATAGCAATGAAGACGCAGTATAGCCATAAATAAATTCATAAAATTATTTTTAAAAGAGTAGCTATCTTACAGAGCAGAGATCTCAGCCTTGGCACTATTGACATTTGGGGTCAGACGTTTGGGCTGTTCTGTGTGTTGTAGAGTATTGAACAGCATTCCTGGCCTCTACCTGCTAGATCCCAGTAATGGATTCTCCCCACCCCCCAACCCCAGTTTTGAAAACTAAAAATGACCTCAGACATTGCCAAAAGTCTCCTGGGGGCACAGTGCCCCCTGCCCCAGCCCCTCCCCGCCTCCCCCAGAGATTCACTGCCATGGGCCTATTGAGAAGGTTGAATGAAGTGACCTGTGTAAAGCGCGCAGATACTGCTGAGCAGATACTGCATGGTAGATCAACAAGCAGTAGCTATTACTATTCAACAAATAGCAGCTGTTACTATACTTAGTAAAACTGTAAAACAGAAAAGTAACACAATCCTTTTCTATTTTCTCTCTTGAGGATTCTCATGGAATTCCTGGATCTCTGGGGCCCTCAAATCCCCTGGTATTAGATGGAAATCCCCAGTTGCCCCATCTGCTGCTGGTTAAATATTTTGCCCCCTAGCAAAGCCACCAGCTGCTAAGTGTAGCAAAACTGATTTTCAGGTAGTTCTGTGGATGAGTGGTGTTACCTCTCATTGGTGCCAGGGAGGAAGAAAAGAAGATGATAAAACATTCAAGCAAGGAGAAAGCAGATTCCACATCAATAGTGACTGAAGCCTCCATAGCTGGGGGAGGACACGGCTTGTCCGGAAGGGATGACCGCAGCTGCTTTTTGGTTGCTAGAGGGGAAATGCAGGAGAAACATGGAATCAGCTTTCTACTTTTGCATGAATATTTTAGTTCCAGGTACTTCCCTGAGTGCACTGCTCAAAATAGTTAATGTTGTTTGAGCACGTTTATGGGCTGAACTGTGTCCCACTAAAATTCATATGTGAAAGTTCTAGCTCCCGTGCAATTACTTGGAGAGAAGGTCTTCAGGGAGATAAATAAGGTTAAATGAGGTCATAAGGATGGGGCCCTAATCCCATAGGCCTTGTGCCCTATAAGAAGAGGAAGAGACCCCAGAGTGCTCCCCGCCTCCCTCTCTCCCTCTCTCTCTCTTCCCCCACCAAGTGCACAGAGGAAAAGCCACATGAGCACAGAAGAGGCAAGACAGCAAGGGAGCTCTAGCCAGGAGCTGAACTCAGCAGCATTTTGATCACGGGCTTCTAGCTTCCAAAACTCTGAGGGAAAAAATGTCTGTTTTTTATGCTGCCCAACCTGTGGCATTTCGTTATAGCTGTCCTAGTGGACGACTGTACATACCACATGCCTGGCATAGTCACTCACTTCATCCTCACAGCAGCCCTTTGAGGTAGGTGCCGTCGTTTCCCCTTCCTCTGGTCTTCCCACATTTTACAGGAGAGGAAACAGCCTCAGGTTACAAACTTGCCCAGTGTCATGCAACTCATAAATGGGCCACTGGGATTTGAACCCAGGCCCACCCCTAGCCCAGGTCCTTAATCCTAAGCCATCTGAATGAGGGTGTGTCAGCCCCTCATTGCCACTTATAGAATATTTACAACATGTTGTCGTCGTTCAGTTGCTCAGTCGTGTCTGATTCTGTTACCCCAAGGACTGCAGCACACCAAGCTTCCCTGTCCATCACCAACTCCCAGAGCTTGCTCAAACTCATGTCCATCAAGTCAGTGATGCCATACAACCATCTCATCCTCTGTCATCCCATTCTCCTCCTGCCTTCAATATTTCCCAGCATCAGGATCTTTTCCAATGAGTCAGTTCTTCACATCAGCTGGCCAAAGTATTGGAGCTTCAGCTTCAGCATCAGTCCTTCCAATGAATCTTACTCTATTGTAAATGTTTTTAAAATGAATCTGCTCTTTGAATGCCCACCACAATCTTATGAAGAGGCCTCCATTCTTGTCCCTCTTTTACAGATGATGAAACCGAGGGAGGCTTACAGTAGTTAACTTTAAGGGCCATAGTTTAACTGTCTGGCTCCCGAGCCTGGTTTGTAGCTCCTGAGAAAGCTCTAACCAGTTCAATCTCTTGCTTTAGAATCTCTGGGCAGGACACTGCTCCTGGGAGAAAAAAGCTGATATTTAATCTTTAGATGTCATAGGAACAGTTGCTGGATTTTATCATCTTTATAATTTTAATTCTACCAAGGAGCAGCGGGGGAGAAGCTCGAGGATGAAGGATGCAGGGAGACTTACATGGTGGTGAGCTCACTCCAGGGTGAGAGGCAGCAAATGCTGTTAGTGGCTGTAGGTTTACTTCTCAGGAATCTGCATTTATGCAAACGAAAGGAAGGATAGTGACCCCCTTGCCCAATCAATTTTATCCTAAGTCATGTCTTTCTCCAGCTGTGGGCTTAGCACTAAATTGCTTCTCCTACCTTCATTTCTCTCCAAGGACAATGAATAATAATAATTCAAAGCAGAGCAAGAGAGTCTACATTTGCATGGTGCAGAACGCCAGTGTGTTTTGAGATTGCATGATTTACCCTCAGATCCCCACTGGAGGCAGGTTCTTTCTGACAGATGAAATCAAAACACAGAACTCAGGACACTGGAGCTTAAACCATGTTGGTGGTCGAGCTGTGGCAAGTTGGCATCCTATGGTGGTGAAGGGCAGATCTGGGCTTGAATCCTACCCCTAACCACCACCCTGGCTTTGTTTCCATTCCCTGACATCTTTGAAGGTACTTTAGATAAAACAAAGATGGAAATTATAATGATCTCTCAAGGTCAGCCTCACACAGATTGAAGTTATCTATGGAAATCACATAGTAGATACTTAGTAGTTGTTTTCATTGTTCTCAATGGATTGAGGACTTTCTAGAATGAGTAAGGTCAGTACTTTTTCTAGTTCTCATGATCTTTAGGCATTTTCAGGGCTAAGCCCCCTTAGGGCTTCCCTGAGGGAACTTGGACGTCATTCTTATTTTGTCTGGGCCTCCCCTAGGATAGGGAAGATGACCCAGTTAGAAACCAGGCAGCATTTGATCCGTGGTCATCCAGTCACCATCAGCCAACAGTTGTGTTGTCTGAGAGTCAATGTCGCACATTGTCTATGAAACCCAGGCTTAACGTCAGACTCAAGACCCAGCTCAGCACCTACTAGTTGTACCATTATGGGCGTATGTCCCATTGGGTGGCTAGAATTGAATGGGACAAGGCATGTGATGTTCTTAGCGTGCCTGGCACACAGTAAATGACAGACTTACTCAGTCGGCCCGCAAGTCCCTACCTCTCCATTTCCTCCCAATGGAGGTGAGCGTAAGTAGCCCCACAAGTAGGTCAGATTTCCTTTCTGTTTCTCCCTGTCTTCCCTGCTGGTGGATGACTAAGAGAAAAGTCAGTTGGTTGGGGAATTCCCTGGTGGTCCATTGTTTAAAACTCTGCATTTCCACTGCAGAGGGCACGGGTTCCATGGCTGGTCAGGGAATTAAGATCCCACATGCTGCGTGGTGCAGCCATGAAACAAACAAATGGAAAGAACAATGAAAAAAAAAAAAAAAAAAGAGGAAATAATGACTAAGGTAGGCACTATATAAAAAAAAAACACCACTTGGTTTTCTTGAAATGGCCCACATTGCTTCCTGTACTAATCCCAGTGGTGTCAGTATTCACCTTTCCTTCTTACAAAGGAATTTTCCATCAAGAAGTGAAGATCCCCCCTCCACAGTCACAGCTGTGAGCGTAGGAGCAAACTTAGAATTTTTTGGGTTTTTGACCCACTTTATGATGACTCAGCACTTAGTTATGCTCATGATACAAGCATGACGTCTGGTGTCAGGAAACCTGGAGTTCCAGGCCAAAACATGCCTCTTACTTTGCATAAGTCAAAGGAGCACATCCTCCCCACCCTGGACCTCAATTCTTATGGGCCTGAAAGACAAGGCAATGTCTCAAGTTCATCCTCTTTTGGATATTCTGTGTTTCTGCCATTCCCTTGATAACCAGGAAGAAGCTTAATCATTCTAAAGACCTAAGATCATGAAATGGATTTCCCTGGTGGTTTGGATGGTAAAGAATCTGCCTGCACTGGGGGAGACCTGGGTTTGATCCCTGGGTCGAGAAGATCCTCTGGAGAAGGGCATGGCAACTCACTCCAATATGCTTGCCTGGAGAATTCCATGGACAGAGGAGGCTGGCGGGCTACAGTCCGTGGGGTTGCAAAGAGGGGGACACAGCTGAGAAACGAACACTACTCCTATTGCTACTGCTACTACTGAGATGATGAAAGACTGATGCTGTCGTGTCCGGCTCTTTGCAACCCCAGGGACTGTAGCCCGCCAGGCTCCTCTGTCCATGGGATTCTCAGGCAAGAATACTGGAGTGGGTTGCCATTCCCTCCTTCAGGGGATCTTCCCTACCCGGGGATTGAGCTCAAATCTCATGTCTCCCGTATTGGCAGATGGGTTCTTTACCACTAGCGCCACCTGGGAAACCCCTCCTTAGCCTGAGTGTCTGCTTTTGATTGGGAAGATTTATGACAGTGATGGTGTGTTCTGATCACATCCTTCACCATGCATTACAGTGGTTGAGAGAAGGGGTTTGAAGTTCCAATCCCATTCCTGCCACTTACTGTCTATGAAACGGAGACCTGGCACTTCTTTAATATGCATTCATTCCACAAATACTGAGGGCTGCCTTTGGTTTGTGGATTCAGTGATGAGCAGGGCAGATGTTATCCTTGTCTTCAAAGGTACAATCTAGTGACAAAGACAGCCCTAATAAAGCATGACTGTGTTAGCATGTGGGAAGGCCGCTGCTATGAGATCACAGAGCAGAAGCTGCATTGGAACCTGGGCAGGGCAGAAGGTCAGGGAAGGCAACCATGGAAGTGGTGTCCAGGCTGAAATTGAAGAATGAATGGGACGTAAAGGAGACAAACCATGTGCCAGGCACAGACAGCTCCATGTGTGGAAGCAAGGGGACTGGGAAGAGTACGGGACCCTAGATTCTGAAAAAACACTCAGAAAAGTTCATATGAAGGGAAATAGAACATGGTGGAGAGTTGGGATGGGGAGATGGCAAGGGCGGGGTCATAAAAGAGATTTGTAAATCACACTGAGAAGGATAGACCTCAATCTTTACAGCAATTGTAAGAGGAAATGACCTGATCACATTTCGATTTGGGGAAAGTGAGCTGCCCTGTAGATAATGGTTTGTGTGGGAGGAGAGGAGATCCAGGCAAGAGATCTAGGTAACAAAGCTTCCTCGAGGGCTGGGATCTTTGCCCAGTTTGATTTCTTCATGTATCCCCAGTGCTTGGAACAGAGCTGGGTGAACACTGGGCAACCAATGATTGTTTGTTGGATGATAGTGACCTAGACAAGGGTGAGGGCAGTGGGGATGGAGGGAAGCATGTGGATTTGAAACCTAATTTGGAGACAAAAGGAAAAGAGTTAGTAATTGATGATTTTGGAATTAAGAAGAATGTCCAGGCTGCTTGGGCAACTGGGGTGGGGGAGGGAAGAGTGACATTCTCTGAGACAGAAAATCTTTAACCTCTTTGAGCCCCAGTTTCCTCATCTGTAAGATGGGATCAATAGCCCACATGTGACAAGTCTGTAAAGGAAGCATTCTGGTGTCTGGTACAACACACGAAAGGAAATCAACGTGTCAACCACGTGTCCTCCATGCTCAGACCTCACCCCTGCAGAATGCAAGTTCCCTCAACAGGTTAAGAACCAACACCCACATGTTTCCCCAGGGCCTCCAGGTCTGAAGTCCCCACAGAGATGCTGGCAGCAGCAGCAGCAGCAGCACAAGTGAAAAATGAACAGCCAGGAAATGAAACAAGCAGCTGAGATTGCTAATTGGAGTTTATTTTCTAAAAATGAACTGCGATTCTCAGTACAGCTCAGTCACCTGCAAACCTGGTCCTTGATGAGCTATTTTGCTCTGTGTCAACATGAAGAATTTTATTGGACAGAGGAGTGGGTTGGTGGCGAGGCTTTCTGTAGCTAAGGAGTTTGGGGGTTGGGGGGAGAGGGGAAGTAGCTAAAAGGAAGCAAGGAAGGGTGTTTGTTTTTCAAATTCACAGTCCTCCCTGGGATGCAATTACTTAGGGTCACTTTTCCAGTTCACTTTCTGCAGAGGAGGAATTTGCTGGTTAAGGTCCCAGGCAGGGGTGTTGCTGTTGGGCTGGTTTCTCAGGAGAACCAGTGACGTGAGAGGGCCTGAGAGGGTCCTGTGGAGCCAATACCAGCCCGTTCCTCCTGTCAACTCCGGGAGTAGAGACCAAACAACAGCTCCATTGGGCACCACTCTGTCCTCATCCTGGGGTTGCTGAGATGCACGAGGCATGCCTTCGCCTTTTGCAGGGAAAATAGACCAGCAAACAGGCAATTATGAACCTTGTGATCGGTGTATGCACCAGCTTCCTGGGGCTTCCATAACACATAATCACAAACTTGGTGCCTTAAAACAACAGAAATTTATTCTTGCACAGTTCTGGGGGCTAGAAGCTCCACACCTAGGTGTCAGTAGAGCTGTGCTTTCTCCAAAGGCTCTGGAGAGTCCCTCCTGACCTCTTCCTAGCTTCCAGTGTTGCTGGCAATCCCTGGTGTTGCTTGGTTTGTACATGCACCCCTCAGCCTCTCTCTGAGTGTGTCTGTGTCTCCTCTGTTCTTATCAGGACACCAGTCATATAGAATTCAGACTCCAACCGACCCCTGGATGACCACATCTTTACTTGCAAAGACCCTACTTCCCAATAAGATCATGTTCACAAGTACCAGAGTTTAGGGTTGAACATGTCTTTTTGCAGGGAGAGAGAGCCACAGTACAAAATACAAGCGCATAAGTAAAGGAGTGTTTGGTGTTCTAGTCCATCAGATTTCCCCTTCTTACAAGTGTTATGGGAGGAAGCCCAACAATGTACCTTGGTCTGCCTTCCTTCCATACTACCCCCCTCCCTTCTTTCCTCCCTTCCCTCACCTGTTTCCTTCAGTGGCTTGGTCAGCACATACTTGTGATGTACCTTCTGTGTATTAGGCAGTATACTAAGCGTGGAGGTTGGGGTGGGGAGCCGGAACAGACCAGTTCCCACCCTCTGAAGCCTGCTGTTCTGTCGGGGAGAGAGACGGTAACTGACCAGCCACACCATACGTGTAAAATGACAAAGGAGATGATTGAAAAGAGACCCCTTCTGAATACTCAAGCCGACACCTTGAACTGACTTCCTCGGTTCACAGGACTTCTAAGGTCATAAAAGACAGTCTCCAGCCATGGACTGTCCATGTGTTTCTGCCCCATAAGCTTCAACATCTCCTTATTGATAAGTCACAAGACAAGAGGAGATAGAAGTTCATTTATTTGGGAGTGACCATTTGCTTCCCTGGTGGCTCAGATGGCAAAGAATCTGTCTGAAATGTGGGAGACTCGGCTTCAATCCCTGGGTTGGGAAGATCCCCTGGGGGAGGGCATGGCAACCCACTCTAGTGTTCTTGTCTGGAGAATCCCACAGACAGAGGAGCCTGGCGGGATACAGTCCATGATGTCGCAAAGAGTCAGACATGACTGAGCAATTAAGCACAGCTCAGCACATCTGCATGGAACCTTCAGACTGGAGCATGAGTGTGAGAAAGGGGTCTTCCATTTAGCAGACTAAGTGCAGACTTGGAACGTGGTAACCACAAGAGGCCCTCTGCAAGGAGCCACTAGGACATAATGATAAACTGATCGTCAGATTAAAACCAGGGGCCAGGACCTTAGAAATGATGCAGCAGCATCCTGGGTAGTGGGAACACCCACAAACCTGGGATTTCCTCAGGGCACCCTTGGGAAGCCTTTGGGAAAACCACTGGTAGCAGTGAGGGCTACAGTGGTGGGGTGTATGGTGTGTGGGAGCAAATCCTAAGGTTGACCTGGTTAGGGAAGGCCCTTCCTAGGAATAGATGCTTGCTTTCTTCTTGTCAGGACCATGATAACAAGGCTGGCAATAAAAGAAAGGCATTATGCCTGCATGGCACCACATGGATGGATCTCTAGGTATTATACAGAAAGGAGCTCATGTTGGATGATTCCAGCACATTCTAGAAAAGACGAAAGTAATCTATAGTGATAGAAAACACTGAGAGAGGATTGTCAGGGAGGGAGACAAGGAACTCTTTGGAGAGCTAGAAATGTTCCATATTTTGATCATTGTGATGAGGACAAAAGTTGTGTTTGTCAAAACGCACACAAAATGGGAACATTGTTTGATATGTAATTTCAGTTCAAATGAA
Source organism: Cervus canadensis (assembly GCF_019320065.1). NCBI lineage: Eukaryota > Metazoa > Chordata > Mammalia > Artiodactyla > Cervidae > Cervus > Cervus canadensis. The sequence continues at coordinate 12,072,732 of NC_057417.1, read as the reverse complement.
ATTCAGTTCGGTTCAGTCACTCAGTCATGTCCAACTCTTTGTGACCCCATGCACTGCTGCACACCAGGCTTCCCTGTCCATCATCAACTCCCGGAGCTCACTCAAACTCATGTCCATTGAGTCAGTGATGCCATCCAACCATCCCATCCTCTGTCCCCTTCTCCTCCTGCCTTCAATCTTTCCCAGCATCAGGGTCTTTTCAAATGAGTCAGCTCTTCGCATCAGGTGGCCAAAGTATTGGAGCTTCAGCATCAGTCCTTCCAATGAATATTCAGAACTGATTTTCTTTAGGATGGACTGGTTGGATCTCCTTGTAGTCCAAGGGACTCTCAAGAGTCTTCTCCAACACCACAGTTCAAAAGCATCAATTCTTCAACGCTCAGCTTTATGATCCAACTCTCATATCCATACATATGTAAATTAGACATCATTAAAATGGAAAAATACCGGCCATATTCTTTCTTAATTCTGAGTCAAAATCACGATAGATGTATTTCTAATCTTCCCCTTAAGTCATCTGATCTTGTGATGACGTAGTCAGTAGAGAACCTGTAGATAGTTAGGGTCAAACCCATCATTTCACATATGAAGGATTGAATCTTAGGGAGGAGAACTGATGAGGCCAAACCACAGAGGTCAGAAAGATGCACTGCAGATTGGAAAAATCCAGATGGTGGGAAAAGGGTAGTCTGTCATGTTCTAGGATTGCAGCCCACCACTGAGATTATAGGAATTAAATTTGAGGTCATCCAGCTAATCATATTTGGGACTGGAATCCTAAATCTGGGCAATCCCAAATCTGAAATCCTTTATTTTCTGGTCATGCACTTCTTCCTGTCCTGAGCATGCTCTGTGAGGCCTTCCATTGGCCCATTCAGACTCAGTCAACCTCTCACATCTTATCTATTACAGTCACACACACAATTTATATGTATTTTCATATGTCTTTGCACAGGTTCTTCCACACTAAACGTTTGTCTTGATGCGGTTCCATTGCCTCAGTGATCTGGGTGATTATTTACAATTTGCCCAGCCACAGAAATCAGTTGGGGGCCATCATCATGCAATGGAGGAAATTACAAGTTGGGAATAATAGTAGAGAGCAGGGGTCTTCAAATTTTGGTGCATCTCCAAATTAAAGTCCAGATTCTTGGGATTTATGTCCCAAGATTTTGATTCAATGGGTCTAGGTCATGCCCAGGAATCTGCATTTATAACCCACCCTCCAGGCAATTCTGATGGATGCAGTTGGTAGACCAGGCTTTGAGATGCACCGTTTTCTAGGTAACCTCTGAGCAGAGGAGACAAAACATTTGACTGGGTTGTTGGCTGACCAACTGGCTCTCAAGGTAACTCACGTTCAAAAGTAGATTTTCCCTTTGTCCAAAGTGAAATCATGGGAAAACAACAGTGACAACAAAAGCTGATCCTGAACACATATTTACTTTTGGCAGTTTCCCAGGAGTGTATTATTTTCTAATGATCGAGTTATTTGTTTTTCTTCTTCTCTGTTAAGCTTTTTTTTTTCAAAATGAGTTTTATTGAGCCATAATTCACATACCATACAATTCATCCATTTAAAGTGTACAATTCAATGTGTTTTAGTATTTTCACAGAGTTGTGCAAGCATCACCACAATTGATTTTCAAACATTTTCTTAACCTCCTCCCCACAAAGCCCATCCCATTAGCAGTCTCTACCGATTTCTTCCCAAAACCCTGCTACCCCTAGGCAACCACTGATCTGCTTTCTGTCCCTATACATTTGCCTGTTCTGGGTATTTCATATACATGCAGACAAACACTATATGGTCTTTTCTGACTGGCTGCACTCACCTGGCATCATGTTTTCAAAGTTTATTTATGTTGGTGCCTGTATTGGTAATTTCTTTCCCTTTATTTCCAGGTTATATTCTTAATGATGGATTCAAAAATGTTGGCAACTCTCTTTTTTTGTTAACATTTCTAAGAATTAAACAGTGTTATTCAGGGCCCATGTTTCTTTTCCATCCCTTTCCTTGTTGTTCTTTTTATTTTATTCACTTATTTACTTTTGGCTGCATGGGTCTTTGTTGCTTTGCATGGGCTTTCTCTAGCTGCAGCGAGCGGGGGCCACTCCTCATTGTGATGCATGGGTTTTCATAGTGAAGGCGTCCCTTGTTGCAGAGCACAGTCTCTAGAGAGTGTGGGCTTCCTAGTCGTGACTCGCAGGCCCTAGAGTCTGGGCTCAATAGCTGTGGTACAGGGGCTTAGTTTCCCTGAGGCATGTGGCGTCTCCCTGGGTCAGGGATTGAACCCATGACCCCTGCATTGACAGGTGGATTCTTAACCACTGAGCCGCCAGGGGAGCACCCTTCCTTGCTGTTCTACCAGACAAAAGGCCTCCAGGTTCCCTCCTATGGGCCTCTGCTTGGGATGACTTGCCCCCTGTTCTCTACAGTCAACGCATCGTCTAATCCTGAACGCAAGCATCTCTTAGCATGGGTCTGCTCCTCGTTTTTGGTCTTCATCTTGATATACATTATACCTCTTTTCATTTTGGGTTATAATGGGTGATGGACATTCTCTCTGTGCTGGTGACTCCTCCAAGACAGAGCCTGAGTCTTATTTTTGTATTCTAAGCGCCAAACTAGTTCTTGGCAACTATGAGGTTCTTAGGGCTTCCCTGGCAGCTCAGCCGGTAAAGAATCCACCTGCAATGTGGGAGACCTGGGTTCGATCCCTGGGTTGGGAAGATCCTCTGGAGGAGGGCATGGCAATCCACTCCAGTAGTCTTGCCTAGAGAATCCCCATGGACAGAGGAGCCTGGTGGGCTACAGTCCAGGGGGTCACAAGGAGTCAGACACAACTGAGCGACTAAGCACAGCACACACATGAAGCTTCTTGGTTCATATTTGTTGAATGAATGCACGAATGAACAAATGAATGGGAGACACCCACAGAAGCCGGCATATACAGTGTGGAAGCCATTTCTCCCAGCAGGTTTTAACACAGTGGTTTTAGGCTCCTCCTGTTTGAAATGATTTGTTTCGAAGAGAGTGAGGATGACAATTTACAGAATATTAAGCTGCATAAGCATGAAGTGGTTATTTCTGGGGGTGGGATGGCTTTTACTTTTTCTTTCATTATAGACTTCAAAGGAAGAAAGTGGTGTGATAATGGGTGATTTTTACTCTTATGGTTTTGGTGGGGATTTTTCACATAAAGAAATGTAAAGGGAGCAAATGAATAAATAAAAAGTACTGTTTTATATTGGATCTGACTACTAGGCTGGCTCTGGGTGATTTGGGGTAAATCACCTTTTCCGTCTGAACGCAGACTCCTTGCCTGTGGAAGAAGAATGAGAAAATTTCCCTTGTGGGAATATTGTGCGGCTTGAAAAGCATGGGGCCTGGCACAGAGGCAGCATCAGACAAGTGACAGCTGTTGCTACTGTTATTAACAATTGTGGCAACAGCAACACACGGGAAAATGACAAACCAGGGTCCACCGAGGTCTGTTCCATCTGGGACAGTTCTGGAATCCTATCTTATTTATAGCATCTCTCTGTATGTTGGGTGACTTATATTGATTCTCTGAAAACCCCGTGTCACCCCTGGAATGGAGGCTCTGTTAATAAACTCCACTTATTGGGTGATTATGTAGAAGGCAGCGGCAATGACCTCAGTGACCAAAAGAATCATTGTGATGACAGTCACTGCCATTTACTGAGCACGGACTGTGAGCCACTCAGTCTTCAGTGCACTCCCATGAGATCTTATAATCCCCATTTTGCAGATAAGAAAATGAGACAGAGATGGGTTAAATACTGTAAGGCCATACATCCTATAAGGGGCTTAGCAAGATTCAAATCCAGGTCTTCTGGACCAGAGTTAGTGATCTTTCCATTGACCTGATGTCTCTCAAGTTGCAAAAATAATAAATATAGTGGGAGAAAATGGAGGGGGAGATGATGCAAAGGGGCAATAGGGCTTTGAGGAAAGGCTTGCAATTTTCCCATCTGATGGCTCATGTCATGCCCAGTAGGTCTTAGAAGTCTTGCGATGAAGCGTGGGTACTTCCTGCTGCTTCCACTCATGTCGGGAGTCCTGTGAACTCTGACAAGGAATGCAGACTGCCTAGGTAGGAGGGGTTGCAGTGGATATCTGAGGATGCAGAGCAAAGGACCACCAGTTGTCCCTCCATATGGAGACTCCCTTTCTTCCAGAGTAAAGTGACTTTTCTAGGTTGCCTAGAATAAAGAGTACATTTCCCAGTCTTCTTTGCACCAACGTGTGGCCACATGTCTGAGTTTTGGAGGGGATATGAGTGGCAACACTCAGGTTTTACTTTTGAACAGAACCTTTTGGTGTGTAAAAACAATTTCCTAGGAGGGCCTAGGTTAAACCTGAGCTTTTTTCCCCATCCAAAAGACTATCCTTCACTGAATTTCATTGATAGATTTTTGGAAACTCAGCGTGGAAAAGGATGCTATCAGGCAAGTCCTATCTCCTACCTAGAGGCCAGGGTGGGGTAACAATGAACTCCTCTGGAGCCAGAGGGCTAGTTCCTCTGTCTGATGGTTGGTTTAAGGCCAACTTCTACTTGACTTAAAGTCAAGATGTATTTTTTTTAAAAAACATTTCTCTTTCTGGATCCTACCCATGGAAATGTCTGGGTGTGAGAAAAGGATGATACTTTGTTCTCCTGCCCCCTCCCTGCACATCCATATACTGACTTCTATTCAACATTCATTTAAACCCATATTTAATAGGCATCTACTATGTGCCATGCACTGTACTCAGCCTGATGATACAGTATATTTTTATTTATTTTTATCTGTTTATTTGGCTCTGCTGGGTCCCAGCTATGACAGCAGGATCTTCCATCTTCATTGCATGCAGGATCTTTAGTTGTGGCATGTGGAACCTATTAATAGTTTCCTGACAAGGGAATGGAACCCAGACCCCCTGCACTGGGATACCAGAACACAGCAACTGGACCACCAGGGAAGTCCCATCCCAGGATTTCTGAGAGAATGGAAATGTCATGTTGTCAAAGTCTTTCCAGGTCAGCATGGATCAAGCCCAAAGGGCTGCTTCTGCCCCATCTTTTTTCATTTCCTCCAGACTTCAGTCCCCGGCACATGAGGCATCCCTGAAGCCTGCACATGAACAATGCACTCGGGAAGGGCATGCAGATGTCAAGAAAGACAAGCGTTATGTAGATTCCATTCAGATTCAAAGATAAAACTAGGGTGGGGAATTGGAGCTTTACACCCAACTCTGAAATTTAGACATTACAAAGTTGGCTGGAGACTACCAGGCATTAAGTAGGAATCCATCTGGCCTGGGACACCTTTGAATGGTCAGTTCCACTGATTGGAGACTGGGTTTGTGCTCTTTGTCTTGAGGAGCCTGTGAATATTCTAGGGCTTCCATAACAAGGCAGCACAGCCTGAGTGGCTTAACCAATGGAAATGTATTGCTTATAGCTCCAGATGAGGGAAGTCCAAGATCAGGGTTGGTTTCTCCTGAGACCTCTGTCCTTGGCTTGTAGATACCCCCTCTCCCTGTGTCGTCTTCCTTCTGTGTCCCAATTTCCTCTTCTTCTAAGGACACCAGTCATATTGGATAAGGGCCCACCCTAATGATTTCTTTTCACCTTTGTTGTTGTTTAGTCACTAAGTCATGTCCAACTCTTTGCAACCCCATGTTTTGTAGCACACAGGCTTCCCTGTCCTTCACTATCTCCCAGAGTTTGCTCAAACTCATGTCCATTGGGTTCGTGATGTTATCTAACCATTTCATCCTCTGTTGTCCCCTTCTCCTCTTGCCTTCAATCTTTCCCAGCATCAGGGTCTTTTCCAATGAGTCAGCTCTTTGCATCAGGTGGTCAAAATACTGGAGCTTTATCTTCAGCATCAGTCCTTCCAATGAACATTCAGGGTTGATTTCACCTTAATCGCCTCTTTAAAGACCCTGTTTTCAAAGACAGTCACATTCTGAGGTCCTGGGGATCAGAACTTCAACATATGAATTGGGGAGGGGATACAATTCAGGGCATTTTGTTGTTCAGTCACTCGGTGGTACAGTGTCCAAATGGCTTTTTTATATAGTGAGTACAGACGAGCTGCCAGGGAACCCAAAAGCTGTGAAAACTCTTGCTGAAGTTTATCCCCAGACTAAGAGTCCCCGACTGAAACAGATTTGCTGCCACCTTGGTTGTGGCACCGTGCATATTTTCCTGTTCTTTGTCTCAGCTGCAATACGCTGCTATGGAAAAGAGGTGATCTACGCCCAGGTCTCTCTTTCTTCACCACTTGGCTGAGCAAGTTCTGCTATGGCAACCGCTGTATGGGAGGAGATAACCCAGGGCTGGCCAGTCAGCCCATTCTCTTCTACTCTTCCCAATTTTGGACGGCAGACAGCCCCAGCAGTATTCTATCTGCTGCATAAACCTCCAGAGTGGAGTTCATTGCTAACAGCTTCAAGTGTGCATGTGAGCAAAGTGAGACCTTTAAGAAAGCAGTCTCACAGACAATTAAGTGAAAAAGTGAAAGGTAAAGTCACTCAGTCGTGTCTGACTCTTTGTGACCCCACACACCTGTCCTCTGTCCATGGAATTCTCCAGACAAGAACACTGGAGTGGGTAGCCATTCTCTTCTCCAGGTGATCTTCCAGACCCAGGGATCGAACCCGGGTCTCCTGCACTGCAGGAGCCACCATCTGAGCCACCAGGGAAGCCCAATTGGGTTCTCCAAAGAGGGAAGCCAGTCTGTTGTTGACTGATGGGCACCCTGGCTTTCCTGCCTTGAGCCGACCTGCAGCCATTGCTTCAGTGACTACCTGGGAGTTTTTGATGGGACTCCTCCTGCCTCCCCTGCAGCTAGAGATAATGATCTTCAGACTTCACAGCCTCATTCTCCTCTAGTCCTTTGAAGGTGCGTTTCATCCACGGTGCCCCTTGAGGTTTGGAGTCTGGGTCATTCACAGCAACCCCTGTGATGTGTCAGGAGTAGCAGTTCAGCTGTGGGAGGCCTTAATTCAAAAGGATTTGACATTCAAAGGGGCAGGTCATTCAATGGCTCACCTTCCTGAGAGCTGTCCTCAGTGTCCCCAAGGCCCTTGGAGGCTTTACAAGGCACGTCTGTGTGTTTGGCCGGGTAGATGTGCAGAGCTGGTAGAGTTTGCTCAAGACCGCCAGCATAACCCAGATCCCTGCCGTGTAGTCCCAGGAGTCCTGAAGCCTCTGGAATCAGCTCTGAGTGCCAGGAGCTCTTTTGAGGGCTTTCCATTTGCCTGGTGATGTTAGCTGCCAGCTTTGTGCAAAGTTTTCCTGCCCAGCTCAGCTCCTCTGCTGCAGTTTAGGAAACTTGTTAATTGACAGGCGTAGCCTTAAACAGTCCCTGTGGCTCCCTGGGCATCTGTCAAAAGCAAACCGTGTGCGCAGAAGCCAACGGAGGTCTTGAATCTTCTCCCTCTTATCCTCAGGGAACCATGATGGACACTCAATATCTTCAGCCTGTTTCTCCCCCTTCCTCCTGGCCCCATTTGGATATTTCCAGCATTTGTTACTCATTCATTTACTCCACAAGTATTTATTGAGTACCAGTGGTATGCTAAGTACAGCTTAGACTTACTGTGGTTCATTTTACATGTCAACTTGACTGGGACACAGGGTGCCCAGACGCTGGGCAAGACCTTAGTTTGGGGTGTCTGTGAAGGTGTTTCTAGATGAGATTAGCATTTGCATCTGTAGACTGAGTAAAGCAGATTGCCTTCCTGATGTGGGTGGGCCTCATCCAATCAGCTGAAGGCCTGAATAGAACAAAAAGCCTAACCTTCCAGTAAGAGTTGACTCCTCCTGCCTGTCTGCCTTTTAGCTGTGGTGTTGGTCTTCTGCTTTTAGCTTCTGACTCAGACTAGAATTCATTCCAGATTCTCCTGGGTGTCCAGCTTGCCAGCTGAAGATCTTGGGACTTCTCAGTGTCCATAACCTTATGGGCCGATTCCTCATAATAAATCAGTCTCTCTCCCTGACATACTCTCTCTCTCTCCATATATGTGTGTATGTGTGTGTGTGTGTGTGTGTGTGTGTGTATAACCTGTTGGTTTTGTTTTTCTGGAGAACTCAAACTAACACATCTGGGAACACAGAATTAAACAAAGCTTCTACCATTGGGTGCTTACATTTTGTTATGTGGGAATGGGGTGGGGAAGGCCTTACACTTGATTTGTCATGTATTATGACAAATTTGCACATCATACTTTCTAACTAGAAAAGCAATTCCCTTCCCTGAACATACACCTGCTCACATATCCGTCACACTGCTCCCAGAACTCTGTCCGTGATGGGGAAGGGATTGTAAGTTGTGGGTATATATCTTTATACTGTTTCTCTTCTGCTTAAAGCAGGGTTCTTAACATGTTTTGTACTAGGATCCCCTTTGGCCATTCTATGAACCCTTTCTCAGAATAATGTTTTAAGACATGTAACATAAAATATCTCTGATGGTAATGAATCTGCCTGCAATGCAGGAGACCTGGATTTGATCCCTGGGTTGGGAAGATCCTCTGGAGGAGGGCATGGCAACCCACTCCAGTATTCTTGCCTGGGAGAATCCCCAAGAACAGAGGAGTCTGGCAGGCTACAGTCCACGGGGTCGCAAAGAGTCAGACAAAACTGAGCAACTAAACACAGCACAGCACAACATAAAATACAGATGGTTATCAAGAAAGAATTTCAAAGTTTTGAAATGCAGTTCTCAAAGTATTTTAAAAATTGTGACATAGTAACGTGTTTAAAAAAAAAAAAAGTGTTAGTCACTTCAGTCGTGCCTGACTCTTTATGACCCCATGAACTGTCTCAGACTCTTCTGTCCATGGAATTCTCCAGGCAGGAATACTGGAGAGGGTAGCCCTTCCCTTCTCTAGGGGATCTTCTTGACCTAGGGATTGAACCCAGGTCTCCTGCATTGTAGGACTTCCCCAGTGGCTCAGGCGGTAAAGCGTCTGCCTACAATGCGATTGACCTGGGGTCAATCCCTGGGTTGGGAAGGTCCCCTGGAGAAGGAAATGGCAACCCACTCCAGTACTCTTGCCTGGAAAATCCTATGGACGGAGGAGCCTGGTTGGCTATAGTCCATGGGATTGCAAAGGGTCGGACACGACTGAGCCACTTCACTTCACTTCTGCATTGCAGGCAGATTCTTTACCATCTATTCCACCAGGGAAGCCCCATATGTGCCCCTTTATTAACATGTTTGGCAGCAGTTTTAATAACAATTGTGTTTCAAAATACTGATGAGCATAAATGACATTCTGGAATATCTGTAATATTCAAAGCATGATATGAAGATACCTGTGATTCGTCCTGGTGACAATGTCTCTGATACTAGAAATAGTGTGGTGACTTGTTGCTCACTGTATTGGTTTGCTAAAGCTTCTGAAACAAAGTATGACAAATTAGGTGGCTTGAACAACAGAAATTTACTCTCTGTTAGTTTTAGAGGCTGGAAATCTGAGATCAAGGTGTCAGAAGGTTCACACTTTCACTGAAAGTCCTAGAAAGTGACCAAGATGGTACAATGATCTATACATAAGCCCCACATACAGGAAAGAGAGGTGGGAATTGTGTTTCTAAGAAAAAAGTACAGGCGAAAAGAATCATCTTCAACTAGTCCACAGTCTGTTCCTAGGGTCATGCTTTTTCCTTGATAGCCTATTAAGCATCTGCTTCACTCCCAGTTCTCCAAAAAGCAATAAGCCACTCAAGCGATCCAATTTTCTAGCACTGAAACCACCATTCTCTGGAATATCTGATGAAGAAGAACTACTTTTTTTTTAGTCTACAAGTCAAATGTTATCACATCAGCCCCAGCACTATTTATTTTGTGATCTTCTCTGTGTTCTGAAAATCTTTAAAGTGGCATTCAAGACCCCCCCATACACTGGCCCCTGCCCACCTCCCCGACCGCATGTCGCTTCCCATTAGCCCTGTGGCCCTATGGCCAGCAACCTTCTCTCAGGTCATTGGACACACCCACCTCTGTTCTGCCTCCAGTCTTAGCTTGTGCCGTTTGTCCCACTGTGACTCCAAGGATCTAAGATGTCGGGGGAATATGTCTTTCTTGCTTTTGTGGATGCATAAGGGGAAATCTGTGAAATTCCAGGAATTTAGAGGTCTGAGGAAGACATTTTGTGTGTCAATGAGAATTCCGTTAAACTAAAGCACTGCATTTTTTTTTAAGAAATGAAACTACCGGTTTCCTTTCTTTCAGCCTTCAACTGGGCTTAAAACTTATATTATGGTGTGTGTATTTGTGTGTGTGTGAAACGCTTGTATTCCTTGGTAAAAATAATTTCTAACAGACTCGAAATAATGAAGTCCCAGATGTGCAAGCTGCTGGAATAATAACCCACCTGTGCTGAGTAAACTGGAGTCTGAAATGTTACCTGCTGAGACAAGAACATTCTGAGAGGTGGAATTTGACTTGTGTGTGTGTGTGTGTGTGTGTGTGTGTGTGTGTATGTATGAGAGAGGGAGAGAGAAACTCTTTAGCCTAAAGAAGTGTTTCCTGAATTTCTTCATTTGTGTACTGCCTTTGAACTTTTTTTTCTACTATCACCTGTAGTTTCTTATAAGGATTTCCTATATTTTCATAGCACTTTTTAAAATTTATCTATTGTTTGTAAACTTAGATTTTAACTAAAATGAATATCCAAAAAACCATAGACTGGGAGAAAATAGTTGCAAAATGCAATGAAAAAGGTCTGCATCCAAAATATGCAGAGAAACTTAAAACTCAGAAGCAAGAAAACAATTGAAAACTGGACAAAAGATATCTAAACAAAGAAGGTATAGAGATTAAAAATACGCATAGAAAAAGATGCTCAACATTATCCATCATTAGAGAAATGAATATAAATAACAAGGAGACACCACTACATATCTTGCTATAGACAATATTCATCTCCCCCCAAGTTCACATATTGAAATCTTAACCCCCAATATGATGGGATTTGTAGATGGAGCCCTTGGAGGTGATTGATTAGGTCACGAAGGCAGAACTCTCATAAATAGAACAAATGCCCTCATAAAGGAGATACCAGTGATTTCCCTCACTACCTCTGCTATGTGAGGACATAGTAAGAAGATGAGTGTCTATGAATCAAGAGGTTGGTCCTCACCAGACACTGAATATGCTGGTGCCTTGATCTTGGATGTCCCTGTCTCCAGAACTGTGAGAAATTTCTGTTGTTTATAAACCACCTAGTCTGTGGTATTCTGTATGGTAGCCTGAATGGACTAAGACTACCTATTAGAATGGCTAAAACCCAGAACACCAAATGACGTGATGTCACCTCACCTCCGAGTGGTGAGAATATGGAGCAATAGGAGCTTTCATTCATTGCTGCTGCTGCTGCTAAGTCGCTCAGTCGTGTCCGACTCTGTGCGACCCCATAGGCGGCAGCCCACCAGGCTCCCCCGTCCCTGGGATTCTCCAGGCAAGAACACTGGAGTGGGTTGCCATTTCCTTCTCCAGTGCATGAAAGTGAAAAGTGAAAGTGAAGTCGCTCAGTTGTGCCCAACTCCTAGCAACCCCATGGACTACAGCTTACCAGGCTCCTCCATCCATGGGATTTTCCAGGCAAGAGTACTGGAGTGGGGTGCCATTGCCTTCTCTGCATTCATTGCTGAGGGGAATGCAAAATGATACAGTTCTTTGGAAAATAGCTTAGCATTTTCTTACAAAACTAAATGCACTCTTAACATATAAATCAGCAATCATGATTCTTGGTATCTACCCAAATGATCTGAAAAGTTACGTCCACAGGAAAACCTGCACACAGATGTTTATAGCAGCTTTATTCATAACTGCCAAAACTTGGCAGCATGCAAGATATCCTTCAGTAGATGAGTGGATAAACAAACTGTGTGGTGCATCCAGATGATAGAATATTATTCAGCTAAAAAAGAAATGATCTATCAAGCCATGAAATGACATGGAGGAAACTTAAATGCATATGACTAAATGAAAAAGCCCAACTTAAAAAAGCCATATACTGTATGATTCCAATTATTTGACACTCTGGGAAAGGCAAAACTATGGAGACTGTAAAAAGACCAATGGTTGCCAGGGGGTTGAGAGAAGGGATAAATAAGTGAAGCACAGGAGACTTTTAGGGCAATGAAACCTATTCTATGTGATACTGTAATGATGGATACCTGTCAATATACATTTGTCAAAACTCAGAATGGACAACACAAGGAGTGAGCCCTAATGTAAATTATTAACTTCAATTAATAATAATTTATCAATATTGACTCATCACATGTAAGATATGTACTGCATCAAAAGAAAATATTAATAATAGGGGAAACAGGACTTTCAGCTTCTAGTTCCATATGTAAGGAGCTAGAGAATTGCCTCTCTGTACTAGCAATAAGCAAAAAAGATGAACAGTCTGAAAAATTAACAACTCTACTTGGGTCTGTAAGAGAAGGGAAGACACCGGGCAACTGCTGCCTTCAAGACTGTAGAGACAGACAGGCAAACGTCGGGAGTCGTGGCTTTACTGGAGCAGAGACTCTGGAGTGGAAACCACCGCAGGAACCAGAGCTGAGATAGGAAAGCCAGAGCAGCAATGGATGAATTACTGGAGGCTCAGTGTAGACAACTCTGAGAGTAAAAACTCTAGAAGGATGCAGTCAGGGTGGGCCCTCCACAGTTTTGTGGGGTTTACCTCCAAGAGCTTAACCAGGTTCCTACAGTAAATACTGAAGAAAAATCCCCCATGCTTCCAGCAGTGGGGAAGGGAAAAGCAACTGTTCTGAAATATGCCAGAATATTCTTCCCTTCTTTAAAAAGCTACCATATGACCCAGAAATCCCACTGCTGGGCATATACTCTGAGAAACCCATAATTCAAAATCACACATGTACCCCAGTGTTCATTGCAGCATTACTTACAGTAGCCAGGACAAGGAAACAGCCTATATGTCCAGCAACAGATGAACAGATAAAGAAGATGTGGTGCATACATACAATGAAATATTACTCACCCATAAAAGGAACAAAATTGGGTCACTTGTAGAGATGTGGCTGGACCTAGAGTCCGTCATACAGAGTGAAGTCCGAAGTGAAAAACAAATATTGTGTATTAATGCAAATACATGGAATCTAGAAAAATGGTACAGGAGTAGAGACGCAGATGTGGAGAATAGACCTGTGGACATGGGGTTGGGGGGAGGGGAGGGTGGGATAAACTGGGAGATTAAGATTGACATATATACACACATGTAAAATAGAGAGTTAATGGGAACCTGCTGGCAAGCACGTGGAGCTCAGGTTGGTGCTCTGTAAGGACCTAGATGGGTGAGACAGGGGGTGGGGTGGGAGGAAAGTTCAAGAGGGAGGGGATATATGTGTGGGGTGTGTGTGTGTGTGTGTGTGTGTGTGTGTGTGTGTAGCTGACTCACTTCTTTATACAGCAGAAGCTAACACAACATTGTAAAGCAAATATACTCCAGTTCAGTTCAGTTGCTCAGTTGTGTCCTGCTCTTTGTGACCCCATGAACTGCAGCACGCCAGGCCGCCCTGTTCATCTCCAACTCCCGGAGTTTACCCAAACTCATGTCCATTGAGTCGGTGATGCCATCCAACCATCTCATCCTCTGTTGTCCCCTTCTCCTCCTGCCTTCAATCTTTCCCAACATATATAAAATAAAAGAAAAATTCAAACAAAAGCTTGCCTTTGGGAGAAACTGGTTAACCAGAGCCTAGGCTTTTGGGGTTTCTTAAGAGCCTAACTGACCTAGGGAAAGGAAAATAACCCCAGTCAGCTCTAGCCTTTCATGGGGGAGTAGGAAAATAACTACTCCTTAGGTGGGAAGGATGTCTTGATTACTGTAGCCTTATAAGTAAGTTTTGAAGTCAATTACTGACAATCCTCCAGTTTGTTTTTCTCCTTCAACATTATGTTGGCTACTTTAGATCTTTTGTCTCCACATAAACTTCAAAATCAGTTCATCAATATCCACAAAATTACTTTCTCAGCTTTTGATTCAGATTTCATTAAGTCTATAAATCAAACTGAGGACTGACATCTTGACAGTATTGAGTCCACTTATCCATCAACATGGAATATCTCTCCATTTATTTTGTTCTTTGATTTCTTTCATCAGAGTTTCATAGTTTTCTTCATATAGATCTTGTACATATTTTGTTAGATATATTATTAAATATTTCATTTTTAGGGGTACTAATTATAAATGATGTTGTGTTTTTAATTTCAAATTCTACTTATTCATTGCTGATATAGGAAAACAGTTGAGTTTTGCATATTGACCTTGTATTCTGCAACCTTGCTCTAATCACTTATTAGTTTCAGGAGATTTTTAAAAAATACTTTAAGATTTTCTGTGTAGACAGTTATGTCATCTGCAAATAAAGACAGCTTTATTTTTTGCTTTCAACCTGTATTACTTTTATCTCCTTTTCTTGTCTTATTAAATAGGACTTCCAGTACAATGTTGAAAAGTGGTGGTATTAAGGGAAATCCTTGCCTTATTTCTGATTTTGGTGGGAAAGCTTCAAGTTTCTCACCGTGAATTATGATGTTAGCTGTAAGGATTTTGTAGATATTCTTTATCAAGTTGAGGAAATTTTCCTCTATTCTTAGTTTATGGAAGGTTTTTATTTTTATCATGAATTCATAATGTATTCTGCCAAATTATATTTCTGCATCTATTGATGTGATCATGTGATTTTTCTTTTTTGACCTGGTGTGATAGATTTTTGACCTTGTTGGTGTGATAGATTATGTTAATTTGATTACATCACATTAACTGATTTTCAAATGTGGAGCCATTATTAAGTACTTGGGATAAATCCCCCCTTGGTTGTGATGTGATCTGTAGTTCTTTTCATGCATTGTTGGATTTGATTTGGTAATAAATTATTGATGATTTTTAACTTATGACCAATAAGAGATATCAATCTATAGTTTTCTGATAATATCTTTGTTTGGTTTTAGTTTTAGGATAATGCTGGTTCTATAGAATGATTTAGGCATGTACTCTCTCTGCTTCTATCTTCAGAAAGAGAATATATAATATATGTTATATATTATAGAATATATAATTTCTTCCTTAAACTTTTGGTAGACTTTATTAATGAGTTTATCTGGGCCTGATGCTTTCTGTTTTGAAAAGTTATTAATTATTCATTTTTTAAAAAAAGATTTAGCTCCCCCCCTTTTTCTTTATGGGTTAAAACAAAGATCATGGCATCTAGTTCCATCACTTCATGGCAAATAGATGGGGAAACAATGGAAACTGTGACGGACTTTATTTTCTTGGGCTCCAAAGTCACTGCAGGTGGTGACTGCAGCCATGAAATTAAAAGATGCTTATTCCTTGGGAGAAAAGCTGTGACCAATCTAGATAGCATGTTAAAAAGCAGAGACATTACTTTGCTAACAAAGGTCCATCTAGTCAAAGCCATGGGTTTTTCCAGTAGTCATGCATGGATGTGAGGGTTGGACCATAAAGAAAGCTGAGCACTGAAGAACTAACGCCTTTGAACTGTGGTGTTGGAGAAGACTCTTGAGAGTCCCTTGGACTGCAAGGAGATCCAACCAGTCAATCCTAAAGGAAATAGGTCCTGAATATTCATTGGAAGGACTGATGCTGAAGCTGAAACGTCAATACTTTGGCCACCTGAAGAAGAGCTGACTCTTTGGGAAAGACCCTGATGCTGGGAAAGATTGAAGGCAGGAGGAGAAGGGGACGACAGAGGATGAGAGGGTTGGATGGCACCACCGACTCGAGGAACATGAGTTTGAGTAAGCTCCGGGAGTTGGTGATGGACAGCGAGGCCTGGCGTGCTGCAGTCCATGGGGCTGCAAAGAGTCGGACACGACTGAGTGACTGAACTGAACGGAACTGATATTATACAGTAGGTCCCTGTTGTTTATCCATTTTTTATAGAGTAATGTGTATATGCCAAACTCCTAATTTATCTCTCTCCCACCTTCTGCTACGTTCCCTTTGGTAACCGTAAGTGAGTCTACTTCTGTTTGGTAACATTTCTTTAAGATTCCACATTTAAGTGATATTCCAGTTGAGCTATTTCAAATCCTAGAAGATAGATATCACGATTCAGTGACTGAACTGAACTATTAAGTGATATCATATGGCATTTCTCTTCCTGTGTCTAACTTACCACACTTAGTATGATAAGCTTTAGGTTCATCCATGTTGCTGCAAATGGCATTATTTCATTCATTTTTATGGCTGAGTAATATTCCATCATCCTTTATCCATTCGTTTGTCAATGACACTGAGGTTGCTTCAATGTCTTGGCTATTGTAAATAGTGCTGCTACAAACATTGGGGTGCATGCATCTTTTTGAGTTGGAGTTTCCTCCAGAGCCCTCCTGTTTTTTTTAAGCAGTGGATCATTCTTCTTTTTCCCTCCAGATATTTCTCAGCATGAAGACAAGCTAGAGCAGAACTTCTTGGGTTGAGATGAGGAGTAATGGTAGCCTGGTACTGCCAGCTATGTTCTCGAGTACCTGCCACGTGTTATCTGAGGCTTGTAGTCTCTTAGCAGTGTCCCTTCTCACATGGCCTAGATACCTGTCTTTCTCTACTTTGTTTTAAGCTTTGTAGGAGGTGGGTTTGCAACTTTTTCATAGTTCCTCTCAAGCTCCTAGCCCATCATAAATAAAAAGCAAGTGTTGATTAAGTGGGTGGATGAACTAAGGTTTCTGGAAGCCTCTCTTTGCAAATGTTTTGCTCAGGGCCCTTGCCATTGAGAACTCCACTGCATTTGACATCATCCAGACCGCTGGCACTGAATAGATGGGAAATCAGCTCAGCTGGTAGAAAAGTTAAACAAGATTCAATAAATGTGGAATATTTCTTTCCTAAGGGCTGTGCTACTCCATCTGTGCATGGATGGGTTATTCAGTGAAAGTTGTAATATTTTAGGTAAATACCTGGCCCTCCTCACAAATCCATTTCTTTTTAGAAGACAATGAATTAGTTAATTTTGTTTTTTATTTATGGCCACACTGGGTCTTTGTTGCTCTGCACAGGCTTTCTCTAGTTGTGGCAACCAAGGGCTACTCTTCATTGCAGTGCATGGGCCTTTCTTTGCAGTGGTTTCTCTTGTTGAGGAGCACGGGCTGTAGGCATGCATGGGCTTCAGTAGTGCAGCTCATGGGCTCTAGAGCACCGGCTCAGTAGCTGTGAGGCACAGACTTAGTTGTCTGATAGCACGTGGGATCTTCCTGGATCAGGGATCGAACCCATGTCCCCTGCATTGGCAGGTGGATACTTAACCCCTGAACCAATAGGGAAGCCCACAAATACATTTCTTTTGCCAGTTAATTCCCAGTCTACTTCTGGGTTCAATTTAAGCATCATCTCTGAGAAGCCTACTCTGTCCAACCCAACCCTCCCTGATTTTCTGCTTCCTATCACCATTTTCTATATTTTTTAAATTTAAAATTTATTTTTTAATGAAGGATAATTGCTTAGAATTTTGTTGGTTTCTGCCAAACATCAACATGAATCAGCCATAGGTATACATATATTCCTTCCCTTTTGAACCCCCCTCCCATCTCTCTCCCCATCCTACCCCTCTAAGTTGTTACAGAGCCCCAGTTTGGGTTCCCTGAGTCAGACAACAAATTCCCGCCGGCTATCTATTTTACATATTGTAATGTAAGTTTCCATGGTACTCTCTTGATACATCCCCCTTCTCCTCTTCCCCACCCTCATGTCCATAAGTCTGTTCTCTATGTCTGTGTCTCCATTGCTGCCCGGCAAATAATTTCATCGGTACCATCTAGGATAATTTCTAGATTCCATATATATGTGTCAACGTATGACATTTGTTTTTCTCTTTCTGACTCACTTCACTCTGTATAATAGGCTCTAGGTTCATCCACCTCATTAGAACTGACTCAAAGGTGTTCCTTTTTATGGCTGAGTAATATTCCATTGTGTATATGTACCACAGCTTCTTTATCCATTCATCTGTCAATGATCATCTAGGTTGCGTCCATGTTCTAGCTATTGTAAATAGTGCTGCAATGAACATTGGGGTACATGTGTCTTTTTAAATGTTGTTTTTTTTTCTATATTTTGGTTTCTTCTAAATTTTGGTATTTTCTATATTGAACTTATCACAACTTAGAATCATATATTTATTTGTGAATTCATTCTTTGCAGTGTCTCACTGCCCCAGGAGACTGTAAACGCCAAGATATTGAGAATCATCCTTGCTTTGTTCACACCTTGTCTCTAGGACCTGGCACAGAGCCTGCAACATAGTAAGAGCTCATTTGTCATCATGGGATGAATCTTGTGGCTTAGCTGAAACATGTGCTACGGGGGTTTCCAAAAAAAGGGGTTTTTGACATCAGAACTCCTTTCATTAAATAAAGTTGTTTAGGCTTCTTTATATAAACCAACTCATTTCCGTGGTTAAATTGTGGGGGAGTAACTGGGGGATATCTGCTTGCCTTGTAATTCCTGCTCCAACAGGATCTCTGAGGCATCTTGCAGACTGCCCCTTGGCAAGCCTTTCTGAGCTGTCCCTTCCAAAATGCCAGAAGGCTTTCTTCACCAAGGAGGCTCCTCTTTGTAGGATAAAAGCTTTAATGATGCTGTCTGTTTTCTTAGCTCCCTGCCTCAGCCCCATGAAGCATTTTTTAATAGAGCCGTAAATCCCCCTCTAAATAAGCATCCTGATTTGATTTGCTCTTCAGATGACCTCTTCCTGGGGAGAATGCTTTGCCTTTCCTGAGTTACAGCAAAGACTCCAGTGTTCTGTCCTATCTCTACCATCTAATAGTCTCATTCCTCTCCAATTTATGTCTTGTCAGGTCTCCAGGCAGCTCCCACCTCGGCATAGCTGAACCAGTAGCAATAGTTACCTGTAGCGTCTTGCTTAGGCACACACAGGCTTCCTTGCTGAGGAGGCAGCCATCTCAGCCCTGTCATCTCCATCAGCATCATCGGGGCAGGAAGGGAAAAGCATCAGAAGGTAGAAGAGGTGTGGCTCCCACAGCCAATGATGCTCTCCTTCTTGGCCTGAGCACAACTGTTTCCCTGCTGAGAAGTCTCAGGATAATTCCTGCTGCCTGCCCTTGGCCACTTCTTCCTGCAGGGTCTACGATGTCCCTAAACTCTCCTTCCAGAATGCTGGCTTGTTTGTTCCCTGGGAGGTCATTTGTAATCTCCTTGCTTTGAATTTGACTCCAAGAGTGGCAATAATGGAACTGGATGTACTTTTCCTATGCCTCCATTCCTGGCCTCTGTAATGGACACAGTTGTATATCTCACACCACATTCTGCCTTATTACCTTGGGCAGAAAGAGAAAACACACACACACGCACATTTTGCGTATCATGTCAAGGAGCTGACAGAAGCTGTGAAGTCCACCCTCTAGCCCTCAGCTAAAATGTGATGGGCTAGACGAAACTTGGAACCAACCTAAAAGTCCATCAATGGGCAAATAGATAGACTAAGATGTGCTAAATCCTTATAGTGGAATGCTATTCAGCAACAAAAAAGAATAGATAATGCTATGACGCAGGTGAACCTCAAAAATATGCTCAGGAAAAGAAACCATAAGCAAGAGACAATATATTGTATGGTCTATTTGTAGGAAGTATTCAGAAAAGGCGAAACTCTGAAGATAGACAGTAGATAAGTGGGTGCATGGGGCAGGATAGGAACTAACAGTAAGTGTGCATGGGAGATCATGTTGGAGTGATGAAGTGTCATAAAGCTGATTTACGGTGATGGTTGTGTAACTTGGTAAAAATACAGGCATATCTTGGAGATATTTTGCATTGGGTTCCTGGACATATTTTGTGTTGGGTTCCAGACTGCCACAATAAAATGAATATCACAATAAAGTGAGTCATGTGAATTTTTTGGTTTCTCAGTATGTATAAAATTTGGGTTTATACTCTACTGTGGCCTATTAAGTGTGCCATAGCTCTATATCTAAAAAAGTAATATCATTATATACCTTAATTTAAAAGGACTTTTTTTGCTTTTGTTATTCAGTGGGGAGTGTATGATTGTCCTAGGGGTTGGAGGCATAATGGGCTTTCAGATGGAGTGGGTGGTGAGGTTAGAAGTCCCCAAACCTACAAAGAGTTGCAAAATGTACGTATTTCAGGTTATTGGGTCACTGTTCTCTCTCATGCATACTTCATGCCGCTAATGCTGTGCAGAAACATTGTAGGGTGTCCCTGCCCCCCACATCTTTATTTTAAAAGAAATAATGTCATTGTTAAAGCATGCTAACCATCAGTGGAGCCTGCAGGCAAGTCTTAGCAGTAACATCAAAGATCACTGATCATAGATCACAATCATACAATAACAATGAGAAAGTTTGAAATATTATGTGAATAGCCAAAATGTGACACAGAGACATGAAATCGGCAAATGCTTTGGAAAAAATGGCTCTAATAGACTTGCTCAACCCAGAGTTGCCACAAAACTTCAGTTTGTAAAAAATGCAGTATCTCTGAACTGCAGTAAAGCAAGATGTGCCTATATGTACATGTCTCTCATGGGCTCTGAGAGGGCAGCAGGAGATGCAGGCACGAAGGATTGGGGAGTGACGGGTCATGAGGGCTGTAAGCACTTTCAAATGGTTCAGCCTATGTTGACAGCTCCGTCAATGTCTATGTGTGTGCGTGTGTGTGTGCACACACCAAACTGCTTCAGCTGTGTCCCACTCTGTGCAACCCTATGGAATGTGGCCCACCAGGCTCCTCTGTCCATGAGATTCTCCAGGCAAGAATACTGGAGTGGGTAGCCATTCCCTTCTCCAGGGGATCTTCCCCATCCAGGGATCAAACCCAGGTCTCTTATGTCTGTGGTATCAGCAGGCAGGTTCTTTACCACTAGGGTCATCTGGGAAGCCCTGTCAATATCTATATCTATATTTAAATCTGTGTTAGTTTCCTGTCATGGCTGCAACAAATTGCCACAAACTGGAGTTTAAAAACAGCAGAAAGCTACTCTCTCATGGTGCTGGGGACCAGAATTCTGAAATCAAGATATTGACTTCAGATGTTGGCAGAACCTTGATCCATCCAGGGGCCCTAGAGGAGACTCCTTCCTTGGTTTTTCCAGTTCTGACGTCCCTTGCTTTCCTTGGCTTGTGGCCACATCACCGTAATCTCTGCCTTCACTTTTCCCTAATAGCTCAGGGAAAGCTATTGGTAAAGAATTGGTAAAGAATTGGTAAAGAATCTGCCTGCAATGCAGGAGACCCTGGTTCGATTTCTGGGTCGGGAAGATCCATCAGAGAAGGGATAGGCTACCCACTCCAGTATTCTTGGGCTTCCCTTTGACTCAGCTGGTAAAGAATCTGCCTGCAATGCAGAGTCCTGGGTTCAATCCCTGGGTTGGGAAGATCCCCTGGAGAAGGGAAAGGCTACCCACTCCAGTATTCTGGCCTGGAGAATTCCAAGGACTGTAGAGCCCATGGGGTCACAAAGAGTCAGACACAACTGAATAACTTTCACGACTATTACTTTCACAATTCATCCTCTCTTCTGTCTCTCTGTCTCTTTTAAGGACACTTCTCATTGAATTTAGGGCCCTCTGGATAATTCAGGATGATCTCCTTACCTTAAGATCCTTAAGTAAATCTGCAAAGAACTCTTCCAAATAAGGTAACATTCACAGCTTCTAGGGATTTGATGTGGTTATATTTGGGGGGAAGGGTTTACAATGGGCTTTCCTGGTGGCTCACATGGTAAAGAATCTGCCTGCAGTGCAGGAGATGTGGCTTCCATCCCTGGGTCAGGAAGATCCCCTGGGGAAGGGAATGGCTACCCACTCCAATATTCTTGCCTGGAGAAGTCCATGGACAGAGGAACCTGGCAGGCTACAGTCCATGGCATCTCAAAGAGTCAACACAACTGAGTGACTAGCAGAGGGCTAAAACAGTATCTATATCTATAGTTGATATTATCTATATCTGTATAATTTATGTCTTTACCATCTACATCTATAGACTGATAGAAAAGCAAAGACATCAAAATGCTAACAGTTTCTAAAACTAAGTTGCAGGTATATAGGTACTCATTGCAGAGGTATAGAATTCTTTATTCAAATCTTGTTTATAAAGCCTGATGTTTCTAGATTTTAGAAAGGCATTCAGGTACATGCACTGTATATTATTACATCACACCCTTAATGGGGACCTAGACAGTACCTTATAGTAAAAATATATTAATATGTCTGCAGTGATATTTTTGAATAGTCACACAAAGTGGATTAAATAAAGACATGGGTAATTTCATTCTTATTTGGGTCAGGTTTTTGCTACCAGGTGAGTTTTAGCACCAAATGTATGATAAACTTCTGGATTTCAGAGCTTTTTGAATTTTAAAATCAGGGAGAGTGGGGGGGAGGGGCTGTGTTATTCTCTCTCTTTTTTCATATGTTTTAAAATTTTCATAATAAAACATTTTGGAAAATGCAACTGTGCATGTAGCATGCTCAGCCCAGTGCCTGGCACATAGCAAAAACTCAAAAATGTATAGCCATTAAAATTAATTGTATTCTTAATGTCAGTGTTATAAGTCAGGCAGTTAGGAGCTGTTGAAGATTTTTATGCAGGGGATTGACGTGCTCAGGGAAAGGAGAATCTAGAAGGATCCATAGACTGGTGGTGCCGGAATGGATCGGATGGGGCAGGGATGGGAGGGAGACTGGTTAGGAAGCTCTTGTATGGTTCAGACAGGAGATGATTAATAGAGGAGAGGAAAAAAGCTTGAATCAACCTGATAGAGCCTGGTGAACCTTCTGAAGAGCAGGATGGATTCTTGTCAGCATCCCTGATAGGCTCTGAGTGATGGCAGAAGAGAGACATACACGGTATTCTGTGCATTTAGGAGGGAAAATACGCACCAGTCAATTCAAGAACAAGTCAAGTTGGGACTTCAGAGCTGACTCAGCCTCCCCTTCTGGACGATAACCTTAGAAAATAAGAGCAACATTTTCAATTGTAAGGGTTAATTTGAGGGAGTGGGCTTGATTATCAGGTCCACCTGGGCATAGGCCAGTGCTTCTCTGCTGAGGAAATTTTACCTTAGACTTTCCTTCTTTTAGCCCTGCAGATGCTGCATGGGTTATAGAGGTTAAGGGAGGGCTTCACAATGCACCCTATGCATTAGAATCACTGGGAAGAATTTAAAACACTCCCCGCTATAGACAAAATATATCAGGGTCTCTGGGAAGGGGGTCTTGGTATCATATTTTATGAAACTCTTCCACGTGATTCCAAGATGCAGCAAGGATGGAGACCACTGGGTTTCAGTTTCAGAAGGAATGATGCTGCCGCCCTGAGTGGCTTTGGTCAGTATGGAAACAGTGACCAACTGGGAAATAATTTGAAAAGTGACGGGGGTGGGAGGGGTGGGGAGGGAGAGAAGACTAGCTGAAATTGGATGATTCATTAAACAAGCAGGAAAGCAACACTGTCAACGGTTTCTATGGTAAGCAGGATGAAGTATCCCAAAGACACAGCCGTAACCTTGGGGGTGATGAAGAACAGAGGAGGAGGGAAAGGACGAAGAGTGAGATGGTCTCTACGGTAAGGGCAACTCTTCCTCAGTAGACATGGAGTGTATTCTGGAGCTGGGATTAAGATGTTAGGTGCATCGCAAGGGGCGGGAAATATGCTGCTGTTGCAAGAACTACGGTTCCTGGGAAATCACACTGCAGCCTCAACAACATCTCTGGACCATCCCTGAGGGTTCCCGTGTGGAGAGCTGTGAGAGAGCAGGTTCTGTGCCTTCACACTTCTTACAAAACTCAAAAAGAGCTTCCAATTATTTTCTTTGAAATGGTTTGGTTATTTAAGAAAGCCATATTTTTCCTGGAAGACCTTGAGACATACAGATAAGCAAAACAAGACCAAAGCTACATTCAATGTCACTCAGAAGACCATCACAGCAATTTCTTTCCTGTCATCTTTCTTCTCCTTTGAGCATATATTTTTTTTCTTTTTAGGCAAAAAGATCATACTAGATCTAGTGTTATAATTTTTGAAATCTAACAATAGCTTGGCAACATTTTTCCTATGTTTAAAAAAATCCACACTGTCCTTTTTAAGGGTAACGTTTCATTGTATGCATGTTTCAACCCTACTCTGTTCTCTCTTAGTAAGCATATAGGCAATTTCCAGTTTTTCACTTATAATCATCATCGCAGTAAGATCCTAGAATGTCCATCTTTATGCTGAAATTTTGCTTTAGGATAAATTGCTCCAAGTGGAATTGCTGTGACAAAATGTGTGTACATTTTTAAGTCTTTTGATATATAGCACTTAAACCACCTGCAATAGGCCTTTCCTTTGACTAACCGATTCAAACTACTTTATGTATCTTAACCTCTTCCCGCCCTCAGGCATATTGTCCAAGCATCAAATTCACAAAAGCAGCTATCCCATCAGCTCAAAGGAAACAAGACTCCTTTCATGTGAATATTCTTTCCTGCCAATGCACTGTTTAAATCATCACTTCCAGACAGTTTGTTTTATAATCACAAGACTTAATAAAAGAAATTAATCAACTGAGGGAAAACTGCAAAGGTTTGATTTGGTTTTGAGTGTCCCATGGTGTGCAGACTCTTAGTTCCCTGACCAGGGTTTGAACCTGTGCTCCCTGAAGTGGAAGCATTGAGTCTTAACCCCTGGACCACCAGGGAAGTTCTTAAAAATGTACCCATTTTAAGTGTATAATTTAATAAGATTCAACAGTGAGGATATAGAACATTTCTATCACCCCACAGATTCCCTTGCACTTCTTTCCAGCTAATCCTTAACCCCCTCTTTCTAAAAATTAAATTTCCAGAACTTTCACAAGCCCTAGTGAATTTCACATCCTTTGACCCTTGTTTTACCAACCAGAGGTTGAGCTCAGGGCTGCAATCTATCTAACAAACCTCACTCCCCCGCCCTCTAAGCCTTTGCTCACAAGGTTTCCTCACCTGCGATTTCCTTCAGATAGGGTTGCCAGATTTAGCAAATAAAAATACAGAACACCAATTCAGTTTGAGTTTCAGGTAAACAGCAAGTGTTTCTAGGGATTCTGCCAGCGACTGTTCTATTCCAGTTATGCACTCAGCACCGGGGAAATAACCACAGCATGGATTCTGGGACTTGCAGGACCCACTGTGAAATGAACCTGAGCTAAACCTTTTGATTGACAGCCTGACCTCCATAAGCCCCTGCTCTGACTGATGGACCAGAGTGGTACCTTGGAACTAGTGTCAGCTCAGAACCAATGTCTAGTACCCCCAAAGGTCTAAGTGTCTCCTTTTTTCTGATGCACAGTCACCTTGATAGAAGGCTATAAGTCCCTTTGGGGAAGGCTGGGAGAAAGGTTAACCATATAAATTTTTGGCAGTGTAGCATGGTCCTTCCTCAAGGGGACCCAGCCTCAAGGGTTCTGGATCTATTAACCAACTCAAGTCTGGAAGTGGCAAGTGCTTACTGGGCCATGACTTTCTGTTTTAGTGATTCAAGTTAGACTCCTGTAGTAGATTGCCCATCTGTTTATTTTCTAGTTACACTGTGATCAGCTGGCCAATACCATACACCTCTGTGAGCCAGACTATTCTGAGTACTGTTTTGACTTTTCTGTCCATTACTGTAGCCATGCCCACCTTGCCTTTGGTGATTAAGTACTGCCTCATGGCCCTGGTATCCAAGACCCAATTATCCCCATTGCATATAGGGGTCACAGCTTAATAGCTGTAGTTCCCACTGTGACTTCTGACACAGAGAAGAGTGCAGAACTCAAGGATACCTGGGGCCCTCCTCACAAATTTATTTCTCACGGTTGTGGTGACCCTCCCAGGGAGGATGAGAAAGCCTTATGTGATCAGTCGATCTGTCTGATGTTCCAATCTCCTGAAGCCTTTGAATGCCGTCCTCTACCATCCTCTGCAGTATACCAAAGCAAATTCGGCATTTCAGCTTCACTTACTGTAGGCCACTTTTGCCTTGTGTTTCAACCAACCAACCAAGCAGCCAACCAGCCAACCAGCCATCTAAGCAACCAGCAAACAAGCCAACCTGCCAACCAACCAACCAACTAACCAATTAAAGAACTAGACCCCTTTCTAACCAACCACCCCAAGCTGCAACATTAAATCCAGATTCTCTACTTAGTAGATTCCTATAAATAAATTTGGTCTGATCCCCAACTTCATATTCCTTCCACCATTATCCCACCCCTCAAGATCCATTCCTACACACATCCCCCAGATTTCTGTCTATTTATTGTAAAAGGCATAATTCTTGGTAGGTCACATTTTGTACCTTACTCTTTGTAACTGGCTGGGACTTGAGTCTACTTAGAGGTCTAGAAGCAAAGATGAGGGCAGGTCTTG
Organism: Cervus canadensis; assembly: GCF_019320065.1. Lineage (NCBI taxonomy): Eukaryota > Metazoa > Chordata > Mammalia > Artiodactyla > Cervidae > Cervus > Cervus canadensis. The sequence goes on along the minus strand of NC_057417.1, from coordinate 12,046,300 downwards.
AGGAAAATCAACAGTACTTTGCAGTGACTACCTCAGGGGAGGTGGTTACATGTTCTTCTAGCAAAGAAGGGTTAACCTGCTCAGACAGGATGCAGTGTGGCAGGTGGTTGTTGGTGGGGAGTGGGTAGGAAAAGGGGAAAGGACTGTATCACTGGCAAAGAAGACTTTGCCCATGTCCCCAGATGCATTGGGATCTGCTCACATGTCCCCGTTTCAATTTCTGGGATTCCCTTCCTTGCTAATCAGTGCCTCACTCTGACAACAAATGCCTGTCAGGCTGTGAATTCAATTTGTGTTGCAATTCAACAACTCTCCAGACAAGACTCCTCTTGGTTTTCAGCAACCTCAGCCCTACAGGAGAGATAAATAAGGGTTTCTTTTAGGGCAGAAGCAGAAGCTTGCAGGTTGTTTATGCAGAGACTGAGCTGGGACCTTGACATCTGAGTTCATCCCTTTCTTTCCCCATATTCACCAGCTCAGTTGGGAGAAATCAATCTCATTTTACTCATCAGTTCGACTAAAGTGTTCTAAAATATCAAATACATGATTCCAAGACCTTGCCTTTTGTAAGTATTTGATTAGGTGTGTCCAATATTTGGGACATACTAAACAACTATTAGTTGTTTATTTGAAATCTAAATTGAGCAAGGCATCCTGTATTTGATCTGGCAACCCTACCTAAGGAAACCGTCTTGTGCTCCAAAATGGAAATAAAATGCCACATTCTCCACAGATTGCCCTGGATAGCGGTTATTTGGTTTCACTTTATTCATACCATTTATTGATGCACCATGCACTGCTCTAAATGCTTTACATGGACTGTTTCATTTAAAGGTGATTATAACTCAGAGGTAGATACTATTATTCTTCCCATGTTACAGATGAAAGCACTGAGCCTCAGAGAGGAAGGATAACTTGTGCAGTAGCTTACAGCTAAAAGGCAGTGGGGTTTGGGATTATTCTCCAGGCAGTCAGGGCTCACAAGGATGACCATAGATAACACGATCTGTGATCTCTTCCGCTGGAAGCTTCCATGGGGCTGTGTGTGTGCAGCTTCTGGGACCCTTACCTCATTGTGGTCTGTTGGTACTACGAGGCTGTATAGACTATTGTCTGACAACAGAAATTATGTTTTATTTATCATCACACTCCCAGTGGCAGGACACTTTAACGTATAAAGTTATTCTTATCATTCAGCCTTAAAAAGAAATAAAATTCTGAAACATGCTACAACATGGATGAACCTTGAAGAAAATTAATGCAGACCAGAAAGAATACTGTATGATTCCACTAATATGAGATTCTTGTATTAGTCAGATTCATAGAGACAGAAAGTTAAGTGGTGATTGCCAGGAGCTGATGGGAGAGAGGAATGAGGAATTATTGTTTCAAAGGATATACAGAGTTTTAGTTTGGGGTGATGAAAGTTCTAGAGATGGTTGGTGGTGAGAGGTGCACAATAATTTAGAAGGACTTAATGCCACAGGACTTAATGAACTATATGTTTAAAATGGTCAGTTTTATTGTATGTATTCATGTGTACTAAGTTGCTTTAGTTGTGTCTGACTCTTTGTGAGCCTATGGACTGTAGCCCACCAGGCTCCGCTGTCCATGGGATTTTCCAGGCAAGAATACTGGAGTGAGTTGCCATGCCCTCCTCCAGGGGATCTCCCTGACCCAGGGTTGGAACCCGAATCTCATTATGTTTCCTGCATTGGCAGGTGGTTTCTTTACCACTAGTGCCACCTGGGAAGCCCATGCTATGTATGTTTTACCACAGAAAAGTTTCAGACACTATGGAAAACAGCATCCTCAAAAAACTAGATACAGAACAACCATATGATCCAGCAATCCCACTTGTGGGATATATCCAAAGGAAATGATGGAATCAGGATCTCAGTGAGATGTCTGCATCCCCCAGTTCTTTGCAGCAGTATTCACAGTATCCAAGCTATGGGAAAAGCTCAAGTGTCTGCTGATGAATAAATGTATGAAGAAAATATATTACACACATACAGTGGAATGTTACTTAACCATAAAAAAGAAAGAAATCCTGCCATTTTCGACAATGTGGATGAACCCGAAGAGCATATGCTAAGTGAACAAAGCTAGACACAGAAGGACAAATACTGCATCATCTCAGTTATATGTGGAATCCACTAAAGTCAAACCAATGGAAACAGAGAGTAGAATGGCCCTTACAAAAGTGGGAGGTGGATGAAGTGGGGAGATGTTGGTCAAGAGTACAAAGTTTCAATTACACAAGATGAATAAGTCCCGGAAACCCTTACCACAGTTAATGATACCTAACCAACACTTTAAATATGCTAAGAGAGTAGATTGTAATTATAACTATGTGGGGTGGTGGATGTATCATTAGCTGGGTTGTGGTGAAAGTTTCACACGTATGCCAAACATCACATTGCACACCTTAAATGTATACAAATTTTATTTTCAACTATATTCCAAGGCTAAAAAATTTATATTTAACCTAACACCAAAGGCTAAGGGCCCAGGCTTAGAGTTCAGGTCAACGTGGGTTAAAATGTGGCTCAAACAAATGTGGTACTTTTTGTCACTTCAATTCAGTTTCATCAATAAGATAAGGATGGGTATTAGGTTAGTTGTGAGGACTGAATGACATAAATTCTGCAGAGCCTCCACCCAGCGGTTCGCATACCTGATTGCACAGTACGATCAGCTGGGGAAGGTTTCTCAGTCTATTGATGCCTAGATTCTCACAGGCCAATTAAATCAGAATATCTGGCATTGTAACTTTGAAACTTTCTATTATGAAATATTTCAAATGTGCACCAAAATAGCATGATTCCATACATCCATCATATAGATTCAATATTTATCAGTATTTTATCCCTGGGATAAAACTTTTTTAAAGACCAAAGAATATTGGGATCACATGATGCTTGGCACGTGGTACTTGTTCAACAAAGTTAGCTATTACTATTACTATCTTCCTTCTGATTATTGAATTCTGTTGTTTAAGTACCTTGATTTTGTAAAAGGTGTTCTGGATGGGAGAAGTGTCTACTGATTTCACTGGCAGTGTATGACCAGTGAATTTAAGTGTACTTAAATTTTACTGAGTTTTCTTCTGTGCATCACCCTTGAAGCTTTATTCTTTTCAAACGGAAAGAAATCAACCGAAGTAACAGCACATTTATTTTTGAACTACCATGTAGTAGTGGATCAGACAGGAAAGTAAGATAGAGAGAAACAAATAGCATGTGGAATATGGAGAGGAGGCAGAGATTTCCAGCCTCTGGAAAAAGTGTTTTTCCTCCAGAGACATTCAGTTCTGACCCTCCCCACCCACATACCCAGGGCAGACGTTACTAATCAATCAACACTCTCTTCCCACCAAACAAAAAGCTGCGTCAGAATCCTTCTTAAGTTGATGCTCCAGGCACCCACCAACAATCAGTAAGAGGTGACATAAGAGAAGAGACCTATTTATTATTCCTTTTATACCCTCTTACTGTGCCTCAGGTAAGCAATACTACAAACTGAGAAAGAAGAAAGAAACTTCTGAGATAGAGAAAAAACAGCTGTCTCTAACTTCCTCAAAATCCACCATAAAAGACAAAGAATTTCCCAGGAGATTATCTCAAGGCCACAGGTCATTCTAAGACGTGAATTCTTAGAATCCATCCACACGCAGCAAAAGGAAAACTGTGAAACTCCAGGTCTGGCCTGGCTTGCTGCTCTATGTTGGCAAATGGTTTGAAATAAAGTGTTCCAACACTCTCTGGTTACAAAAAATTAGTTTTGCCTCATGCTGCCAAGTAGCTCTGAGTCTCAAATGTGAGTTTTTCCAACTTTAAGTTGAAGCAAAAAAAAAAAAAAAGAAGAGGAAGAAGAAGAGGGCCAGCTCACAGAAGAGAGTAAGAAAAAATAGGGTACATGGACTTAGGTCAGTGAGGGTCTGAAGATGGTAATAGTAACACCAACGAAAATTTACTACATGTTTGCTATTTGCCACGCCTTTGTGCCAAGGTGGACTGTGTGTGTTTCTTCAGTTTCTCATTACAACCTTTCAGGTGGTGCTATTATTTTCTGCCTTTTACAGTTTAAAAAAGCCTGGAAGCTCAGAGAAGTTAAGTAACTTGTTTACGGTCACAGAGTTTGCAAGTTGTGAGGCTGTGGGATTTGAACCCAAGTACGTCCAATTCAATAAACCATACTCTTGAATGAATTCATTTGCATTTCAGATCAGCAAAGACTTTTCTCTGAGAGTGAAAAGAGGATCATTTCAAGTTTTAATGATCTCTCCTACCACCTCATTTTTTAATAGCTTTTTCTTTTTGAATCTCAGTAAAATATAAGGAATCATGGACACAGTGAAATAAAAGATAAGACACAAATGAAAACTGAACTGGCAGAAGGCTCATTCATCTTTGTATTTCCTATTGCAGAGCACAATGCCTGGCACATGGTCTATTCACGTTTGGTTGAGTTAATATTTGGTTCAATTTGAGGCTCTCCCGTTCAGCAGTGACCTCTGCAGAGCAATCACGGGTTCTTCCAAATCTTCTATTGCTTGTTCCAGAAGTGGGATGGGTTTGCTTTAGTGACCGCGTCACTTGTACCATTGATGCATGCATGTAACACAGTTTTTGAGCACCTACTATGTGGTAGGCAGTATGATAGCAGGACGGCCGTGAATAAGACAGGTCCAGCCTCAGCCTTTAGACTTGTAGACTGCAGGGAGAGAATGTCTTAAACTGAGAAAATTCAAACCCAGAAATATTAGGCAACTTCCTCAAGTAACTGGCAGAGCTGGACACAAAGCCAGCCTGTGACTATAATTCAGCCTCTCTCTTGATCTACTGCTTGGTCTTTTTTTCCCAGTGAGAGCTGAAAAATGAGGTGGCGATAGCTGGAAAAATAGGGAGAGAGGACTGTTCAAGCAAGAGGGAGTGGCAGTTGTGAAACCCAGACTGGACGGGAAGGGAGGAGAGAGAGGTGAGCAGAAGTCAGAGCTGAAGGCTTTGTAAAGTCCTGCCAGGGAGTCTAGATTTTATCTTGAGGGTGTGGTGAACCCTCAGAAGACGGGCAGGAGAATAATAATTCTGGCTATTGAGGAGGCTAATGAGAAGAGAGGTTGGAAAGATGCTGGAGATGGAGGTAGGAGACCACTTGGGCTGGGACTGCAATGAGCTAGTGTGGTGCCCAGGGCAACTACACAACCCCAAGAGTCACGGTGCCCTTAGATTTTTGTGTTCCAGGTCCCTCGTTGTCTCACCCTAATTCCAGTCCCTAATACTTATGCAGCTGCCTTAAGAATTGAGGCCAAGGTCGCATAAACCAGACCTACAAAGGACATCAGGGAAGTTGGAAACTCATAAAAATGGAAAAATCTCTATTCCCTCTTGGGTATTTATGTTCACGTTTGACTGTTAGCTCTTATCATTGCCCAGTTCGTTTTTTGCTTTGACATCAAAAAGGGTGGAAAGTTGTATAGGGTGGATATCTTGTCCAGTTTCAATTGTTCTTTTTTTTTTTTTAATTGATAGTGCAGTAAGGGGAGGCAGGGTAGGGAACAGTGGATAGGGAGGGGGTGGAAAGTATGACATAGGATTAGATTTTAAACAAAACAAAACAAAATACCTTCTTTGTAAGAGTGGAACCAAAGGATAAATAATAAAAGCAAATTCCAGCCGAGTGGAAAGAAAGCAAAAACGCTACCTTGAAATGAACGACCTGTTCTAAATGTGTTAACTGCACTTTCTCAACATTATTACGGTGTGTTTGAGGTCCTTTTGTGAAAGACACACTTCACTAACTAGGCTTTAATCTTTAGCCACATTTAATCCAAAGGCCGTAGGAACCTGTGGGGTTTGCTGGGACTCAACCAACTTCGATGCACTTTTAACAGAAAGGACGATTGACGTGGCGTGCTGTAAGCCCCAGGACGTCCCTAAAAATCATAAAGATTAAAGTGCTTTTGAAGCTGATGTTAAATACACACATCAGGAGAGGAAGGAGCACATACAATAGAATTTAAATAAACTGCTCTTTGGAGATGCTGAAGTGTGTGGGTCTGTAATCTGGGATTCTGAACTGTGGAAGCTTTCAGAGCATGAGTTTCTTAGAAAAATCTATACACTATGTGTGTGTGTGTGTGCGTGTGTGTGTATAGTACTATGTGTAAAATAGTTCATGGGAAGCTGCTGCGTAACAAAAGGGAGCTTAGCTTGGTGCTCTGTGATAACCTACAGGGGTGGGCTGAGGGGGTGGTGGGAAGGCTCCAGAGGGAGGAGATGTATGCCGACACACAGCTGATTCACAGGCTTCCCTCGTGGCTCAGACGGTGAAGAATCTCCCGCGATGCGTGAGACCTGGGTTCGATCCCTGGGTTGGGAAGATCCCGTGGAGGCATTCCAGTATTCCAGGCATTCCAGGCAATGCATTCCAGTATTCTTGCCTGGAGAATCCCCATGGACAGAGAAGCCTGGCGGGCAACAGTCCGTAGGGTCGCAAAGAGTCGGACACGTCTCAGCGACTAAGCACACAGCTGATTCACGTTGTTGCTCAGCGGAAACTAACACAACATTGTAAAGCAATTGTACCTTTAAAAAAAGGGGGAGGAGGCTGATCTTGCGTCTAGGTTACTTTTGTCTTTCTGAGCTGAATCCTGAGGTTGACCACACACCTGACTGAACTAAGCCTCAGTCAACTGTCTCAACACACACATCTGTACTTTCAAAAGCAGCTCTTGGCTGGGTCTGCAGTAACACTGATCTGGGTTTGAATCCAGCTCCATCCATCACATTGCATCTCTGAGAACCTGAACGAGTTTCTCAATTTCATTAGTTTGAAAGGGGGATAATTTGATAATGAGTTCCTGGGCTGCTGTAAGAATTAATTCATCCATGAGATAGGCATGCTGAATGCTTAGAACCTGTCCTGGCATGTGCTAAAGGCTCGGTGAATGTCAGGGTTTAGTGTCATTAACTATTGGCAAAATTAAAAAAAAAAAATACAACTCTGATGCTTTGCTTCTATAAATTATATGATTAAATATTATGAGGTACAAAATAGCAACTTTTATTAATGCATAATAAATGATTAAATATTAATAGATTAATGTTTATCAATGCAAACAATTAGATTCATTGTCATAAATTTATCATTATAAATTTATCTCTGATGTTCAAGAATTAGACACAAAATGATTAAATGGGTTAAATGAAATTAAATGAGAAAATACATATAAAGCAGTTAGTGCTCAACACATGGTGAATACTCCATATACTAGTTACTAGTTTTGATGTTTTCAAGCATTTGACTTATTTGGGGTGACTCCTTTAAAATCAAACCATTTTAGGATGATTGGCATTTCTTTACCTTGACAGTTAGTCCTCAATTCATATTCTGTCTATATTCTCAATCCAGTTTTTCTGTTTTTCTCTACTCTTCCTCCATTGTTGTTAGTCGTAAAGAGGGAGAAAGAACCCAGAGGTAAGCCAAGGTTACACCTGACAGTATAAGTGCTTATCATGCCTTATTTTTTGTATAACTTTTAATTTAGCTGTAAGCTCAAATTTATAAAACAGTTGCAAGAATAACATAAAGAGCTTTGATTATAGCCTGTATCCTGACTCATCTACTGTTTATATTTCACTTCATTTGCTTTATCATTCTCTCTCTTCATGCATACGTACATGTGTGTATTTTTAAAGTGTTTGAGAGTGTTTTTTTATCCCCTGAATACCTAAGAACAAGGTCATTCTTTTTCAGAGCCTTTGTTCGAGTTATCAAGTTCAGGAACATTGATTATAATACTATTGTCTATCAGTTCAGTTCAGTTCAGTCGCTCAGTCGTGTCTGACTCTTTGCAACCCCATGAACCGCAGCAGGCCAGGCTTCCCTGTCCATCACCAACTCCTGGAGTCCACCCAAACCCATGTCCATTGAGTCGATGATGCCATCCAACCATCTCATCCTCTGTCGTCCCCTTCTCCTCCTGCCCTCAATCTTTCCCAGCATCAGGGTCTTTTCATATGAGTTAGCTCTTCGCATCAGGTGGCCAAAGTATTGGAGCTTCAGCTTCAACATCAGTCCTTCCAGTAAACACCCAGGACTGATCTCCTTCAGAATGAACTGGTTGGATCTCCTTGCAGTCCAAGGTACTCTCAAGAGTCTTCTCCAATACCACAGTTCAAAAGCATCAATTCTTCAGCGCTCAGCTTTCTTTATAGTCCAACTCTCACATCCATACATGACCACTGGAAAAACCATAGCCTTGACAGACAGACGTTTGTTGGCAAAGTAATGTCTCTGCTTTTCAATATACTGTCTAGGTTGGTCATAACTTTCCTTCCAAGGAGTAAGCGTCTTTTAATTTCATGGTTGCAATCACCATCTGCAGTGATTTTGGAGCCCCCAAAAATAAAGTCAGCCACTGTTTCCACTGTTTCCCCATCTATCTGCCATGAAGTGATGGGACCGGATGCCATGATCTTTGTCTTCTGAATGTTGAGCTTTAAGCCAACATTTTTACTCTCCCCTTTCACTTTCATCAAGAGGCTCTTTAGTTCTTCTTCACTTTCTGCCATAAGGGTGGTGTCATCTGCATATCTGATGTTATCAATATTTCTCCCGGCAATCTTGATCACAGCTTGTGCTTCATCCAGCCCAGCATTTCTCATAGTGTACTCTGCATATAAGTTAAATAAGCAGGGTGACAATATACAGCCTTGACATAGTCCTTTTCCTGTTTGGAACCAGTCTGTTGTTCCCTGTCCAGTTCTAACTGTCGCTTCCCAAAGTGGCAAACATTATTTCTGGGAGCCCACTTGCCCTTGAAGGGATGCCACCAACAGATGAACTTCTAGCAGGCGTTGTGTGTCTGTCACCCACCCTAGCAGGTTCACTGTTGTTGCACATGTTGTAGGAAACATGGAAGATGAAGGCCTGAATATCTAGAGAGATTGGTTATTATACAGAATTTCCCTCTCAAGAGCCAGCTATTTTCTCAAGAAGATTGTAAAGGCAACCTTGCTGTCTATGGCAATATGCTAACTGAAAATGACAAGAGGCTTAAAGAAAAATGGAAGAATAAAATTATCTGTATGTTCATCTTAACAAGGTCAACTTGTTTATTAGAATGAGAATGAAGCTGTAATTAATATGCCAATATATTATACTGCCACACACAACTGGTAGCTGATGGTTTTGAGTTTGGACCACCCCCTGCCCCCCCACCCCTCCGAAGCAGAAGCTGAGAAAAGGATTTTGGTGCAAGAAGATTATTTGGGAAGGAACCGAAAGCAGCACTAGTAAGGAAGGGGGCAGGGAAGCAAGGAAGCTGCAGGAGCCCGTACATGATGTGTAGCTGAACTGATTACTCATGAGAGCAAGGAGAGCCCAGTCCCACGGGGACCCTCGAGGAGCCACTTAGAGACACGGCTCAGCATCGCGCCATCAGAAGGTCAGAATCCAGTCTCTGCCATCCATTGGCCTAGGCTGCTCTGGGCACAAGCTCATGTTGAGCACAGCCGGGAAGCCTTCAGATACAGACTCAGTGCTGAGACTCCAGCTTCTGACTGCCTGTGGGAAGAGGAAAGGATGTGGGCAACGGGTGGAGACATGTCTGCTCTTCCTCCAGCTTATGGCTGATTTACAATGTTGTGTTAATTTCTGCTATACAGCTAAATGATTCAGTTATGTGTGTATATATATATGTGCATATATATAATATACAGTCTTTTAAAAGTTATTTTTCATTATGGTTTACAGGATATTGAGTATAGTTTCCTGTGCTATACAGTAGGTCCTTGCTGTTTATCTGTTCTATATACAATGTTTTGCATCTGCTAATCCCAAACTTCTACTCCATCCCTCCCCCATCTCCCCTCCCCTTGGTAACCACAAGCCTGTTCTCTGTTAGGCCTCTCTTGAAAAGTGGGAACACATGGCTACCCCTTGGAAATTAGCTGGTTTTCCCCCAGGGCTGCCCCTCCTGTGGCCGCAAGTCTGAACCAAAAGTCTGTTCTCTTTGTCTATGGGTCTCTTTCTGTTTTGTAGATAAGTTCATTTCTGTCATGTTTTAGGTACCACTTCTAAGTGATATCATATGGTACTTGTCTTTCTCTTTCTGACTTACTTAATATGATAATCTCTGGGTCCATCCATGTTGCTGCAAATAATATTATTCCATTCTTTTTTATGGCTGAGTAGTATTCCTTTGTATATATTTACCACATTTTCTTTACCAACTGGACACTCTTTACATGAGCACAGAGCTCCATCTCTTGCTTCCTTGTTCATGCCCAGATTCCATGAGGTGGCTATTTATCACTGTACATGTTGAGCCCTTGTTTTTTTCTCTTCGTGATTTCATTCAGACTCTGTTTCAACACTTTCATTTAAAAGATGTTTGTTCACACACACCTGCCCTTTTGGTGTTTCTGCTATGAAGGCAGCACTGCATAGTGGCCAGTATGTGGCCTGTGTGAACTTGGTCAGGCTACCTCCACCTTTCTAAGCCTCAGTTTCCTCATACACATGTTTATAAATGACCACGAAAGTGCCACTTTTATTTTGGAGTTCCAAATAGATTTTAGTGAGTAGGAAAATTCACAAATACAGAATCCATGAATAATGAGGGTTGACTGCACAATCTTGACTCAGATGAGTAAGTCAAACATTTATGGAGCATTTGCAGTGGAGTATGGAAGTATAAGGCTCATCTCTTGTGGGTTTTGCTTGAAATATTACTCTTTGTTTCACCTTACTTTTCCCCATTTTTAGTTTTTAATGTAATTAGTCAAGTAATTTCATGAATATATGTTCAGTGCAAAAACATTAAAATGACACACAGCTCAAAAGATTAAAAAATAATAAAATGTATTTTTCAATTTAATTTTTCCCTAGATTCTATTTCTTTCTCAAGAGGTAACCATGATTAAGAGTTGGTATGATACTTTTGAGATTTAAACACACATGTGTGCATGCACAAAAGCACACTATTTTCAAAAGTAAGTGAGCCATATGAGAAACAGGATGTTTATAGCATCTTTATTCACAACTGCCAAAAATTGGAAGCAGCCAAGATACACTTCAGTCAATGAATTGATAGATAAATTGTTATATATCCAGATATTGGAATATTATTTAACACTAAAAAGAAACAAACTAACAAGCCATGAAAAGACCATGGAGAAAATTTACATGCATATTACTAAGTGAAAGAAGCCAATCTAAAAAAGCTACATGCTGTATGGTTCCAACTACATGACATCCTAGAAAAGGCCAAACTATGGAGACAGTAAAAAGATCAGAGGTTGCCAGGGGTTAGAGAGGAGGAAAGCATAAATGGGCAGAGTATGGATTTTTAGGGCAATGACACTACTCTATGTGACACCATAACGGTGGATACATGTCATTATACATTTGTCCAAGCCCAAAGGATGTACACCTACGAGTAAATCTAATATAAATCTTGGACTCAGGTGATAGTGTTGTGTCAATGTGGGTACATCATTTGCAACACTTGTACCACTCTGGTAGGGGATGTTGATAACAGGGGAGGCTGGGCACATACGCTGCTGCTGCTGCTAAGTCACTTCAGTCGTGTCCGACTCTGTGCGACCCCATAGACGGCAGCCCACTAGGCTCCCCCGTCCCTGGGATTCTCCAGGCAAGAACACTGGAGTGGGTTGCCATTTCCTTCTCCAATGCATGAAAGTGAAAAGTGAAAGTGAAGTTGCTCAGTCGTGTCTGACTCTTAGCGACCCCATGGACTTCAGCCCACCAGGCTCCTCCGTCCAGGGGATTTTCCAGGCAAGAGTACGGGAGTGGGTTGCCATTGCCTTCTCCAGTGCATGTATGGGGTGGGCCTATATGAGAAATCTCTATATCTTCTGCTCAGTTTTGCTGTGAACCTAAATCTACTAAAAAATAAAGCCTATTTTTAAAAAGTAAATGGGATTACAGCACACATATAACTTGCCTGTTTTCCTTAACATGTCTTGAAGTTCATTCCATTTCAGAACATAAAGACCTATATTGTTCTTTATTACAGCTGCAAAGCATTTCACAGCATGGCTGAACATGATCTCCTGTTGATGGATTTTTAGGTGGTCCCCTGTGTAACAGGGGGACTTCTTGCTAAGCCATTTAGAGATGGACAACTTCGTGTGCACACCTTTGTGGCACTCTGGTGAAAGGTAGAACTGGGCGGGGGTGGAGAACTGACCCTTGGCCATCCCACAGTCTGGGGTGGAGTTCTAGTTCACCTACTTACTGAGTCAGTCATCTTGTGTCAATTAGGTATCCTCTCTACATGTCCTCTTTCTCATCTGCAAAATGGGGAAGTTAATAGTCCTTATCCCTGGGGGAGGGCATGGCAACCCACTCCAGTATTCTTGCCTAGAAAATCCCACGGACAGAGGAGCTTGACATGGTACAGTCCCTGGGGCTCCAAAGAGTCAGACATGACTGAAGCGACTTAGCATGCAATAGTCCTAATAGGATTAAAAAGTTTGAGCAAGTTTCGGGAGTTGGTGATGGACAGGGAAGCCTGGCATGCTGCAGTCCATGGAGTCACAAAGAGTCAGACACGACTAAGTGACTGAACTGAACTGAGTCCTTATAGGGGAGTTCGCTGGTGGTCCAACGGCTAAGACTTCACACTCCCAATACAGGGAGCCCAGCTGCTATACCCAGTCAGGGAACTAGATCTCACATGCCACAACTAAGACCCAGTACAACCAAATAATTTTAAAATGTAGTCTTTCCAGCGATGTAAGCATTTGTGAGAAAATCCACCCCTTAGCACTGTGCCTATGCATAGAATGTATTCATTGCTAGATAACATGCATATTTTTCAGGGTACGGTCCAAGAGAGAGGAAAATATAATATTGAGAATATAGACCCTATAAAGTGCTTACAACAGTGCCTTGCCACGTCCTAATCACTATGTAAGAATTTTCTATTATTACTAGTATCATAGGGGTAGAATTGCTAGGTCAAAGCATATGTGCATTGAACATGTTAGTACCTACTGCCAAGTCACAAATCCCTTATCCCACCCTCCAAAACTCTCCAGAGGAAAGGCTCTACCAATTTCCATTCCCACCAACACATGGAGACTGTTTCCCCACACCCTTGCCAGTACTGGGTACTAAAGATTAGTTTACTTTTTGCCAAGCTGATGGCCTCATTTTCCTTTGCTGAAATGCTGACAACTGGATCCTGTCATAAAATCAGGGTATACGGGCCTCCGAGAAGGCTGTTGGTGAATGCAAGCAAGAGGAAGCCTCCCTCTAACTTGCCACGAGCTCATTTAGGCTCTTTGGAGTATTCACAAATGGTTATCAGGGTAAGTCTGCAAAGAAGTGGGGGTGGAGATCTTCCAACAGAACCTCATGGTTTCCAGGGGGGTTTTGATTTGGTTGGCTGCAGGACCCCTTCTGCCAGATGTCAGCAAATCACAGACATTCATCGAGCTGAAAGCCAACTCATTCAGGCTTTCTGGGCAACATATTCAGACTGAATCCAGCAAGTTTGACTCAGGGTGGTGAAATAAATAGGACTTAATTTATATTTTAAAGTCTTTTATCTCGCTTTAAGCCCCTGTGCCTTGCTGAAATAAAATTTAATCGAGATGGAGAGAGGGAAGAATGCAGCTTTAATAATGCATGATCTGCAATCTTGGCCCTTTCTTTCTTCACCTTAACATTTTGTTGGAGGCTTGCCATTTCCCTGCACTTTCCCTGCATGATTCTTGAATGACAGTCTTGTCCCTCTTCTAAACCATATTGCCTCCGTGTTCAGATGGTTTCAGGTGGGACTGGCAGGTTTGATATCCACTTTGCCCAAAGAGAAACACTGGGGGCAAACTGGGGTCTTTACCCTTCTCTCCACGAGCCACTATCTGCCAGTCAGCCGCCATATTGATAAGATTAGCTGGTAATTAACAGCCCAGCCTAGCCAAGCAGAGGAGATGACTCAATTAGTGGAATGTCACTGCATCTAATTTACTTTGCTTATCAGAGATTTATTCTCTAATGACTACAGGAAGAAGAGCAGGGCACCTTCAGTAGAGGGATCTGAGGGGTTTAAAAGCTTAAATGTTGTCTAACCTCTCTCTGTCTGCTGGTTTGCCTGGCAGTAAGGAGGCTTCCAATGCCAGTGCAGAAAAGTGACTGCCTGATATATGTGCCTGGAGCTTGAGATAAAAAAGACTGAATGACTGTCAGCATGAAAGTTGGTGCTTAGTTTACGAAGTCTTTCTTCCTTGTTTGTTGTTTAAATTCCTTCTCTGTTTTTAAAGTTAAACTTGTTTATCACGTTTATTTTATTTTAAAAAACTCCTTAAGCTAGTTAGCTTTGGTTGTAGTTAATATTAGATAGCAGTAGCAAAAAAATTACTTACGATAATAATAAAAAAGATATTTATCGAATTCTTCAGATACACCAGGCATTGCACTCAACCCACCACATTGGATGGATTGTATTTTGCCCTCTGGGCCAGGGATTGGCAAATCTTTTCTTAAAGGGCCAGTAAAGTGGTGTCTCAGTCGTGTCCGACTCCTTGCAACCCCTTGGACTGTAGCCTACTAGAGTCCTCTGTCCATGGGATTTTCCAGGCAAGAATACTGGAGTGGGTTGCCATTTCCTTCTCCAGGGGATCTTCCCAACCCAGGGATCGAACCCAGGTCTCCTGCATTGTGGGCAGACGCTTTACCAAAGGCCAGAGAGTAACTATTTTAGCCTTGCAGATGAAGATCTCTGTGATGACTACTTAAATTTCCCATCGTATTAATATCAAGAAAGCAGCCACAGAATATATGTAAATAAATGAATACAGCTGTATTCCAATAAAGCTTTCTTTTCAAAAAACAGGCCCAATTTGAACCACTGGCCACAGTTTGCCAACACTTCCTCCAAAGCAGTGTTTCTCAGACTTCAGGTTGTGACCCATTAGTGAAAGAATCAATTTAATGTGCTGCAAAAATAATTGTTTAAAAACATGAAAGAAACCAAAATAGAACAAAAACTATGCAACTGTATCATATCAAATGTGGATAAGCCTCTATTTGGAAATTTAAATTTCATACATGTGCATATATATGCACCCATGTGTGCATATGTGGAGCTTCCCAGGTGGTCCTAGTGGTAAAGAACCTGCCGGCAGGAGACATAAGAGATGTGGGTTTGATCCCTGGGTCAGGAAGATCCCCTAGAGAAGGAAATGGCAAGCCATTCCAATATTCTTGCCTGGAGAATCTCATGGGCAGAAGAGCCTGGTGGGCTACAGTCTACAGGGTTACAAAGAGTCAGACATGACTGAAGCGACTTAGCAGGCATGCATGTATGCATATGTGTATATATGTGCGTGTGTGTGTGTACTTAATTATACCTGAGTTCTGGGCTTTGATATAAAATGTGTAATCTTATGGATTATGAGGGCTCCCATGTGGTTCAGACTTTAAAGAATCCGCCTACAATGTGGGAGACCTGAGTTCAATCCCTGAGTTGGGAAGATTCCCCTGGAAAAGGGAACGGCTACCCTCTCCATTATTCTGGCCTGGAGAATTCCATGGACAGAGGAGCCTGGCAGGCTATAGTCCATGGGTCATAAAAGTTTGAAAAATACCATTCTTAATACTAACCTGATGTAAGTCTTGATATAGCCTGTATTTTACAGCTGAGGAAAATGACTTGCCCAAAGGCACACAGTCAGAGGGCCTGGGATTCAGATGATACCAAAGAACATCATCACTCCTACAGTAAGGAGTTCCTGGCGGTGGAGGGCAGAATATTAGGGGAAGAGTAAAATGCACAGGCTAGTCTAACAGGTATTTTATTCTAAGATAGCAGCCTTTGAGATAAGCTTTTTTTTCCCCCTTGTTCATTTTGGAAATGTTAGTAAACAGTCAAATGGTTAAAATTCTTCCCAGTGGAAGGAAAATAAAAGAAAACAAGGGCCAGGCATATTCCGCATATAGAACGGTTTCCTGCTGAAATGAACTGAATGTCTTTTTTCCTTCCTGGTATTTGCACTGCAATTGCTCTTTATCACAATGTATTTTTTCCCCTAACATATTTTAGAAAGTCAGTTGGAATTGATTTGAGACTCTAAACAGTCTTGTGGATGAAAAAAGCAAAGTGTAACCCATTCAAACAGCCCCTCTTCCTTAATCTAGTAACGTGTTAGATGCAATTTAAATGATAATGTTAACTAAAATGGGAGCAAGGCAAGGCTACAGTAGAAGAGTTTTTTTGTTTTTTTTTTTTTTAACCCCCACTGAAAAGACAAATGGCTGAGACATTTATATCTACAGCACTTATTAGGTAGAAAATGCTCAACCCATTAATTTTATTGCTGTGGTGCCGAATATGGAGTGAGAATGAAGTTCAGAGCTGTTACAAGACTCCAGTGGCTCATGGAAGATGGAGGCGGGCAGAGAGGGAAGCTCCAGCAGAACCCAAGGATTTTTCAGAACATTCTCCCCCAGCTTCCATCCTCATGTTGCAAAACAAGTGTTTCTCTAAGTGTGAGTCCTTGGAAAATTTTCTCTTAAATTGAGACTTTAGAGCCACTTTGTAAGTTTTTGTTTTTAAGGCAGCCTTCCATAAGATGTTTGCTGATTAATTTAAAGATAGGTCTCCCTAGCAACCATGTTTTACTCGGGTGGATTATGCAAGCAGAAAATAGAACTCAGAGTTATCAGAAATAATGTAAGTAAACGCTAGTTTCAGCAAGGAAAAAAAAAAAAAGCAAAGGAAAGCGAACATACTAGGATTTTGTTTTTAAAAAAGTATTCCTAAGTTTGAAGACATATGTAGGAAATAGGAGGAAAATAAATTATGTGCTGCAATGCTACCTTACAAGGCTGCCATTACTATTTTATAATGGCTTTTGTCCCCCCAGACTTTTATTCCTATGTAACTTGGTTAAGAAACTTCACAACTCCCCATAGTTACCATCTTACTAAGTAAAACAAAAATATAAGATGAAAAGTGTAGCTATTTGCACTCAATATTATCTTATGTCCTTGTGCTCCAGAGTCTGCTATTTGTGTTCAACAACTAGGGATCTCTAGACGAGGGTGTCCTAACTACCTCCACCCCAAAGCTTCCTCCAGAGCTTTTGGGGTGTCGATACCACACTGTCAGCCTCTGACAAGTGCTTTGTAGCCTTTTGCATACCAAGGTTTTCTTGGCAATAACTCCCAAATTAAGAGTCTCCTACTTAGTCTATTACTCCCAGGGCTATCCCTTCAAGTGTCAAGCCTTGCTATCAACAACTTCTCATTATTCAACAAACTCAGTTTCTCCTATAGTCTTATATGGCTCAGGGGAATTTAAAACTCCCTGTATTATGTATGCCTGTTGATTGATTTTTTATATACATATACATATGCACATGGATATTCACATACACACATATTAACTTGTATATGATATATCATCATATATATAAACATACACACATATATGATGAAAGTTTTATGTATTTTCATTTAAGGAATTGATATGCAGGAAGTTAGCTGAGAGCAATAAGAGGTGGTCTGTTCAGCTAAAGGCCCAATGGCCGCCTAATTCCACCAAGTAATTTACCAGCCCCGCCCCTAATACACCCCCAGCAGGACTCCAAAATAATCAGGGGACTGGAAAAACCCACCACCAGTCCAGATGGGTGGGATTTTCCCTACTCTAGAACATGCACACACCTCATACTAACCTTTGGGGGCCATTGAATGCATTAACTACTCATGAATATTCCACAAACAAATACATTTAATTATAACAGACTGAATTATGGGAAGGACATGACCGGTAGAGCATATTGTTATATAACCTGCAGCTGTCAATCAAGGCTTTCAATCAATGACCCCTCTCCTGGATTATGCAAGTGACCTGTCTTAAAAACTCTACCCCAGTCCTCCAGGGCCATTTGCCTCCTTTGGCATGGCCCACCTCTCTCTTGAGATAGTCTCTCTTTTCTTTTTTTGTGTGTGCTCAGTTGCTGAGTCATGTCCAGCTCTTTACAACATATTTTTTCCTTCCTTATTGTTCATAAACTTTCTTGCAATGGGTAAGACTTTAGATTCTTCTTTGCATCCTTACCAAGAACTGAGGCCCATAGAAGGAAGGGTCTCCAGACTCTCCTTTCACTAACAGAAACATTGATGTTGTTCAGTCGCTAAATCATGTCTGACTCTTTGTGACCCCAAGGACTGCAGCACGCCAGGCTTCTCTGTCTTTCACTACCTCCCTGAGTTTGTGCAAACTCAAGTCCATTGAGTCAGTGATGACATCCAACCATCTCATCCTCTGTCGCCCCCTTCTCCTCTTGCTCTCAGTCTTTCCCAACATCAGGGTCTTTTCCAGGTGGCCAAAGTATTGGAGCGTTAGCTTCAGCACCAGTGCTTCCAATGAATATTCAGTGTGGAGTTCCTTTAGGATTGATTGGTTTGATCTCCTTGCTGTTCAAGGGACTCTCAAGTGTCTTCTCCAGCACCACAATTCAAAAGCATCAATTCTTTGGTGTTCAGCCTTTTATGGCCCAGTTTATAAACACAGAGCAGCTCACACTAGTCAGAATGGTTATTACTAAACAATCTACAAATAATAAATGCTGAAAAGGGTGTGGCAAAGAAGGAACTCTACTACATCATTGGTGGGAATGTAAATTGGTGCAGCCACTATGGAGAACAATATGGAGGCTCCTTAAAAAGCTAAAAATAGTTTCCATATGACCCAGCAATCCCACTTCTGGCTTTGTATCCAGACAGAACTATAATTTGGAAAGATGTCTTCACCCCAATGTTCATAGCAGTACTACTTACAGTAGCCAGGAACATGGAAGCAATGTAATCTAAGTGTTCACTGACAGATGAATGGATAAAGAAAATGTGGTACACATATACAATGGAATATTATTCAGCCACAAAAGAGAATGAAATAGTGATACTTGCAACAACATGGATGGACCTAGAGATTATCCTATTAAGTGAAGTAAGACAGAGAAAGACAAATATTATGATATCACTGACATGTGGAATCTAAAAAAATGATACAAATGAATGTATTTATAAAACATAAACTGACTCACAGACATAAAAAACAAATTTATGGTTACCAGAGGGGATAGCAGGGGTGGGGGGTGGAGACAAATCAGAAGTTTTGGATTAACATACGTATCAGTTCAGTTCAGTTCAGTTCAGTCGCTCAGTCATGTCCAACTCTTTGCGACCCCATGAATCGCAGCATGTCAGGCCTCCCTGTCCATCACCAACTCCCGGAGTTTACTCAAACCCATGTCCATCTAGTTGGTGATGCCATCCAACCATCTTAGCCTCTGTCAGCCCCTTCTCCTCCTGCCCCCAATCCCTCCCAGCATCAGGGCTTTTTCCAGTGAGCCAACTCTTCTCATGAGGTGGCCAAAGTACTGAAGTTTCAGCTTCAGCATCAGTCCTTTCAATGAACACCCAGGACTGATCTCCTTTAGGATGGACTAGTTGGATCTCCTTGCAGTCCAAGAGACTCTCAAGAGTCTTCTCCAACACCATAGTTCAAAAGCATCAATTTTTTGGTGCTCAGCTTTCTTTATAGTCCAACTCTCACATCCATACATGACCACTGGAAAAACCATAGCCTTGACCAGACGGACCTTTGTTGGCAAAGTAATGTCTCTGCTTTTTAATATGCTATCTAGTTTGCTATATAAAAATATATATAAACAACAAGGACTTACTGTATAGAACAGGGAACTATATTCAGTATCTTGTAATAATCTATAAAGGAAAAGAGTCTGAAAAAGAATATATATATATCATCATGCTCAGTCGTGTCTGACTCTTTATGATCCCATGGACTGTAGCCTGCCAGGTTCCTCTGTCCATGGGGTTTCTTAGGGAGAATACTGAAGTGAGTTGTTATTTCTTACTCCAAGGGATCTTCTTGACTCAAGGATTGAACCACATCTCCTGCATTGGCAGGCTGATTCTTTACTGCTGAGTTGCCTGGGAAGCTTCCCTGGTGCCTCAGCACTAAAGAATCTGCCTGCAATGCAGGAGACACAGAATATGCAGGTTAAGTCCCTGGGTCTGGAAGATTTCCTGGAGGAAGGCACTGTAACCCATTCCAATATTCTAGCCTGGAGAAGCCCATGGACAGAGGAGCCTGGCAGGCTGTGGTCCATAGGGTCACAAACTCAGACGTGACTGAAGCGACTTAGCACACGCACATGCACACCTGGGAAGTTGTTGTTGTTTAGTCACTAAATCATATCTGACTCTTTTGCAGCCCCATGGACTGTAGCCCCCCAGGCTCCTCTGTCCATGGGATTTCTTAGGCAAGAATACTGGAGTGGGTTGCCATTTCCTTCTCGAGGGGATCTTCATAAAACGGGTTGAACTCAAGTCTCTTGCCTTGCAGGTGGATACTTTACCACCAAGCCACTAGGAAGCCCACATATGTATATGTACACAGACACAAACACACACACATATATATAACTGAATCACTTTGCTGTGCACCCAAAGCTAACAAAACATTGTAAATTTACTGTGTTTCAGTAAGCAAAACAAGAACAAAGGTATTCTGCTGCTAGTAAAAAAAAAAAAAAAGGCAGAAACTTGCTTCGCTTCATTCATTCTTCCCATTTCCTTCCTTCCAGGGGCAACCTCTGTTGACTCTCCTTGTCGATTGTTTTGGGACCTCCAGATATCTAAATAATCTGCTTATATTGTTACATACTGATTTGTCATATTTAGGCATATTAGTTATTTCCTTCAAGCAAAATGAAAATTTAGCTTTCTGGTCACCCCTCCCTGCTTTCACCACCACACACACTATACATACTTCCTCTCTCTGAATTTCTCAATGATTTTTGATAGTTCAATATTTTTTTTTTCAGTGTCATGACCATGTCAATTAGTTTCCACAGTTGAACTATGTAATATGTATTCTATGACTTTTTCCTTTACTGCACAACTTCTTATTTTTCATGAAGTTAATACTTGTTTTTTAAAAGCTTGCTCAGTCTGGATTCCTTTTATTGCTTCTTCTTCTCTGGTTGCTGTGGGACTTCCAAAACTATATTGAATAGTAGTGGTGAGAATGGGCACCCTGTCTTGTTCCTGATTTTAGAGTAAGTACTTTCAATTTTTCACCATTGAGGATAATGTTGGTTATGGGGGGAGGGGGCAGGAGGGGGGGAGGGATAGTTAGGGGGTTTGGGATGGACATGTACACACTGCCACATTAAAAGTGGGTAACCACCAAGGGCCTACTGTGTAGGACATGGAACTCTGCTCAATGTTATGTGGCAGCCAGGATGGGAGGGGAGTTTGGGGGAGAATGGGTATGTACATATGTATATGGCTGACTCCCTTTACTGTCCATGTGAAACTAACACAACAGTGCCAATCAGCTGTACGCCAATATAAAATCAGTTAAAAAATAACCCAAATATCTGACTATTATCTAAAGTTAGATATATGCTTTCATGTTTTATGAAACTTCTAAAAGATGACTATCAAAAAGTCATCTAAAAGATTACTATTTTAATAAATGTCAATTAATTTCAAGGCTATGAATTTAGCCTGAAATTTCCAAAATATGCAGTTCTGTAGTGTAATTTTTCATGATATTGTATATATTTTGTTCTCTACAGTAGAATTGGACTGACAGAATCATGCTTCTGAGAGGATTTCGATATCAGGGGACCAAAATCTGTTCATTGGTTACATGCTTGGTTCTACACAAGTGGTTTTTTTTTTTCTATATTCCGTTATAGATTTATTTTTATTTCCTAAAAAAGAGCAACTTTTCTGTGTGTGTTTGTTCTTGCTCTTTTTGTTGTTACTTTTGATGCCAAGGGGCTTCCTTTTTTACCAGTTTGCATAAAATAATTACTTACATTTATATAAAGAGTTTGCTTTATTCCATTAAAAAAAAAAAAAAGCTTGCTCAACTTTCCACATTCTTGTCACTAATTCAACCTCCAATTTTTGACTGGTAATCCATTCTCATCAGATATGCTATCAGTTTTACCTTCCAAGAGTTCAAAGTCTTCAAACCTGTGCCTCTGGTCCTGATGGCAGGGTCACTAGCTCTCATTCTGCATCTCCCCAGCCCTACCCCTACCGCCCACGGCCATCCTCTTTGTCATCCCCTTTGTCCTCTGAAGTGGCTGTTCTATTTCTCATAGCCCATGTATTCAACATTCTTTAATTATTCTTTCAGTTTAGCTGAGCACTTCTTTCACCATGTTTCCGAGAAAGGAATTATTGCTGTTATTATTTTGGAGATGTTTCACATAAATGTAGAATATAGACTCTGAGATTGGAAATCACTTTCCTCAGAATTTTAAAAACATTACCATCTTCTAGATTTCAGAGTTGCTACTGAAAAGCCACTCTTCTGACTATTTAGAACCCACACTTTTTCTTGGCAATCTTGTGAAACTTCATTGAGTCAGCCTTTTCAAATTCAATGACAATGTTTCTTGGCCATTGTTCAGGGCCTTTGGAGCTGGAAACACAAACTGGTTCTGGAGAATTTTCTTGAATTATTTAATGAGTTATTTTTTCCTCTCCATTTTTTTTTCTGTTTTTTTTTTTCTTTCTTTCTAAAACTCGTGTTAGTTACATGTATATTCTCTATTCAAAAACTAGTACAGCCACTATGGAGAACAGTGTGGCGATTCTTTAAAAAACTGGAAATACTATCAAGGGTGAAACAGATCACCAGCTCAGGTTGGATGCGTGAGACAAGTGCTCAGGGCTGGTGCACTGGGAAGACCCAGAGGGATGGGATGGGGAGGGAGGCGGGAGAGGGGATCGGGATGGGGAACACATGTAAATCCATGGCTGATTCATGTCAATGTATGGCAAAAACCACTACAATACTGTAAAGTAATTAGCCTCCAACTAATAAAAATAAATGAAAAAAAATAATAAAATTTAAAATTTAAAATAAAAACAAAAAACTGGAAATAGAACTGCCATATGACCCAGCAATCCCACTGCTGGGCATACACACTGAGGAAACCAGAATTGAAAGAGACACGTGTACCCCAATGTTCATCACAGCACCATTTACAATAGCTAGGACATGGAAGCAACCTAGATGTCCATCAACAAACGAATGGATAAGAAAGTTGTGGTACATATACACAACGCAATATTACTCAGCTATTAAAAAGAACGCATTGGAGTCAGTTCTAATGAGGTGGATGAAACTGGAGCCTATTATACAGAGTGAAGTAAGTCAGAAAGAAAAACACCAATACAGTATATTAATGCATACACATGGAATTTAGAAAGATGGTAACAATGACCCTATATATGAGACAGCAAAAGGGATACAGATATAAAGAATAGACTTTTGGACTCTGTGGGAGAAGGTGAGGGTGGGATGATTTGAGAGAATAATATTCAAACATGTATATTACCATATAGGGCACTCAAAGCCGGTGCACTGAGACAATCCAGAGGCATGGGATGGGGAGGGAGGTGGGAGGGAGGTTTGGGATGGGGGGACACATGTACTCCCATGGCTGATCCATGTCAACATATGGCAAAACCCACCACAATATTGTAAATTAATTAGCCTCCAATTATAATAAATAAATTAATTTTAAAAAGAATGTAATTGGTAATAATACCTCTTCATTATGAGGTCTTCCAAGGAAATGATGGTGTGCCAAAGAAACACCCAAAAAATCGATTATGACAAACTGCCTGAGGTCCAATCCTAACTTTGACGTGGTCTCAAAGTGTGAACCTTTTAATAAACCTCTCAATGCTGTGTACATCAGTTTCCTCATCTAATAAAAAAGGAGATTAATTTTTAAAAGTTTCTTTCTTCTCTCCTATTTTACATTTCTTTGTCTTTTTACTCTGTTGTGGAGATATCTGTCAATCTAATCTACTAACCCTTTCATACTTTCCAAAGTATTTCTTTGTGCTATTGCATCTTTTACTTCTGAGGGACCTTTTTTGCTCTCTGAAGGCTCATGTTTTAATAACAGGTGGAACAGTCAGATCAGCACCCTTAAATTAACATGTTAGTGTAACAGCAAACAGGGTGTGCTGCCTAGAATACAGTGAACAAGGGTGAGTTCAGAAAAGTCATGGAGATAAAAGAGGCTCTTTAGCCCCTTTCCTGTTTGTCCATGTCTATTTCCCTGTAAACTTGAAAGGAGTAATCTCATTGGAATGAGATCACTAGGCAATTTAAGCTCCTGACTTATGCACTTCTGAATGTACACTGTGCTTTGCCTAACCTGTTGATTCCTTCCCTAGATTAAAAGAAGTAAAAGTGCAGAATTAAGCACTTGAAGAATGACTAGCTCTCTACCCCAGCAGCCCACTTAGCAATCCTGAAGGCAGATCATATGGGCAATATAACATCGGAAAAGTGTCCATCAGTCTTCATGCAGTTGAGAAGGCTGTAGAACCCAAACTCCTGCCTTCATGATCCACTGAGATTCTTCCTTCCCACTCTTTTCCCTTTAAAAATTGTCATGACTGAGTAGTCTTTGTAGTTGGTCTCAGGACACCAGTCCACCTTCTCCCCAGATTGCTGGCTTTTCTGGTTAAAGCGACATTCCTTTCTACTGAAACGTGCCTCTCGAATTTTTGGCTTTTGAGCGACGAGCAGCCAAATCTGAGTTTGGTGGCAGAGAGGCTAGTGCTAGTGTTAGTCACTCAGTTGTGTCTGCTTTTTGGGACCCCATGCACTGGAGCCCAACAGGCTCCTCTGTGCATAGGATTTTCCAGGCACGAATACTGGAGTGGGTTGCCATTTCCTTCTCCAGGGGATCTTTCCAACTCAGGGATCAAACCTGGATCTCTCACATTGCAGGCAGATTCTTTACTGTCTGAACCACTCAGGAAACCCCAACAGAGAGGAGGTGGATACATCATGCTGGGGCTCATGGAACCCTGACTGAAAGTCATAAAAGCTGGCATCTAGGCCTAGCTTTGCCCTTTATTTGGAAAACTCCACTAGTCTCTCTGAGCCTTCATTTCACTGTCTGTAAACTGAAAGGTTTAAATCTCTGAGGAGTCTTACAACTCTAGTATTCTCATGGGTCTTTAACTACATCAATATTTTTTCCCCAAGGGAGAACAATCATAGTACTTACATTTCTGTATATATACTTTATGCTTTTCTAAATACGCATGTATATCTGATCTTCATCTCACCCAAGAATAGAACTTTGACCCCTGAGGCAACTACGGATTTATATTTAAGTTACTTGCCTGGAGTTCAGTTCAGTAGCTCAATCGTGTCCGACTCTGTGACACCATGGACTGCAACATGCCAGGCTTCCCTGTCCATCACCAACTCCCGGAGCTTGCTCAAACTCATGATGCCATCCAACCATCTTATCCTCTGTCATCCCCTTCTCCTCCTGCCTTCAATCTTTCCCAGCATCAGGGTCTTTTCTAATGAATCAGTTCTTTGCATCAGGTGGCCAAAGTATTGGAGCTTCAGCTTCAACATCAGTCCTTCCAATGAATATTCAGGGTTGATTTCCTTTAGGATTGACTGTTTTGATCTCCTTGCAGGCCAAGAGACTCTCAAAAGTCTTTTCTAACTCCACAGTTCAAAAGCATCAATTCCTTGACATTCAACTTTCTTTATGGTCCAAATCTCCATCCATACATGACTACTGGAAAAACCATAGTTTTGACCAGATGGACCTTTGTTGACAAAGTAATGTCTCTGCTTTTAAATATGCTGTCTAGGTTTGTCATAGCTTTTCTTTCAAGGAGCAAGCGTCTTTTAATTTCAAGACTGCAGTCACCATCTGCACTGATTTTGGAGCCAAAGAAAATAAAGTCTTTCATTGTTTCCCCACCTATTTGCCATGAAGTAATGGGAACAGATGCCGTGATCTTAGTTTTTTGAACATTGAGTTTTAAGTCAGCTTTTTCACTCTTCTCTTTCACTTTCATCAAAAGACTTTTTAGTTCCTCTTTGCTTTCTGCCATAAAGGAGTTGTCATCTGCATATCTGAGGTTATTGATATTTCTCCCTGCAATCTTGATTTCAGCTTGTGCTTCATCCAGCCCAGCGTTTCTCATGATGTACTCTGCATATATGTTCAAGAAGCAGGGTGACAATATACAGCCTTGTCATACTCCTTTCCCAACTTGGAACCAGTCCATTGTTCCATGTCTGGTTCTAACTGCTGCTTCTTGACCTGCATACAGGTTTCTCAGGAGGCAGGTAGGGTGGTCTGATATTCCCATTTCTTTAAGAATTTTTCACAGCTTTTGTGATCAAGTCAAAGGCTTTGGCATAGTCAATAAAGCAGAAGCAAATGTTTTTCTGGAATTCTCTTGCTTTTTCTGTGATCCAAAGCATATTGGCAATTTGATCTCTGGTTCCTCTGCCATTTCTAAATCTACCTTGAACAATTGGAAGTTATTGGTTTACGAACTGTTGAAGCCTCATTTGGAGAATTTTGAGCATTACTTTGACAGGGTGAGATGAGTGCAATTGTGCAGTATCTTGAACATTCTTTGGCATTGCCTTTCTTGAGGACTGGAATGAAAACTGACCTTTTCCAGTTCTATGGTCACCACTGAGTTTTCCAAATTTGCTAGCATATTAAGTGCATCACTTTCACAGCATCATCTTTTATTATTTGAAATAGCACAGCTGGAATTCTACCACCTCCACTAGCTTTGTTCATAGTGATGCTTCCTAAAGCCCACTTGACTTCACATTCCAGGATGTCTGGCTCTAGGTGAGTGATCACACCATCATGGTTATCTGGGTCATGAAGATCTTTTTTGTATAGTTCTTCTGTGTATTCTTGCCACTTCTTCTTAATATCTTCTGTTTCTGTTAGGTCCATACCATTTCTGTCCTTTATTGAGCCCATCTTTGCATGAAATGTTTCCTTGGTATCTCTAATTTTCTTGAAGAGATCTCTAGTCTTTCCCATTCTCTTGTTTTCCTCTATTTCCTTGCATTGATCACTTAGGAAGGCTTTATTATCTCTTCTTGCTATTCTTTGGAACTCTGCATTCACATGGATGTATCTTTCCTTTTCTCCTTTGCCTTTTGTCTCTCTTCTTTTCTCAGCTATTTGTAAAGCTCCTCAGGCAACTACTTTACCTTTTTGCATTCCTTTTTCTTGGGAATCGTTTTGATCACAGCCTCCTGTACAATGTCACAAACTTCCGTCCATAGTTCTTCAGACACTACCTATTAAATCTAATCCATGAGTCTATTTGTCACTTCCACTGTATAATCATAAGGGACTTGATTTAGGTCATACTTGAATGGTCTAGTGGTATTCCCTACTTTCTTCAATTTAAGTGCAGATTTTGCAATAAGGAGGTCATGATCTGAGCAACAGTCTTGTTTTTGCTGACTGTATAGAGATTCTCTATCTTCGACTGCAAAGAATATAATCAATCTAATTTCGGTATTGACCATCTGGCAATGTCCATGTGTAGAGTCCTCTCTTGTGTTGCTGGAAAAGGGTGCTTGCTATGACCAGTGCATTCTCTTGGCAAAATTCTGTTAGCTTTTGCCCTGATTCATTTTGTACTCCAAGGCCAAACTTGCCTGTTACTCCAGGTATCTCTTGGCTTCCTACTTTTGCATTCCAGCCCCCTATGATGAAAAGGGCAACTTTTTTGGTGTTAGTTCTAGAATATCTTGTAGGTCTTCATAGAACCATTCAACTTTAGCTTCTTTGGCATTAATGGTTGGTGTATAGATTTGTATTACTGTCATATTGAATGGTTTGCCATGAAACAAACAGAGATCATTCTGTCATTTTTGAGATTGCACCCAAGAACTGCACTTAGGATTCTCTTGTTGACTATGAGTGCTACTCCCTTTCTTCTAAGGGATTCTTGCCCACAGTAGTAGATATAATGGTGATCTGAATTAAATTCTCCTGTTCCACTTCATTTTAGTTCACTGATTCCTGAGATGTAGATGTTCACTCTTGCCATCTCCTGTTTGACCACTTCCAATTTACCTTGATTCACAGACCTAACATTCCAGGTTCCTATACACTATTATTCTTTATAGCTTTGGACTTTACTTCCATCACCATTCACATCCACAACCAGGCACTGTTTTTGCTTTGGCTCCATCTCTTCATTCTTTCTGGAGCTATTTCTCCACTCTTCTCCAGTAGCATATTGGGCACCTACCAACCTGGGGAGTCCATCTTTCAGTGTTATATCTTTTTGCCTTTTCATACTGTTCATGGAGCTCTCAAAGCAAGAATACTGAAGTGGTTGGCCATTCCCTTCTCCAGTGGAACACGTTTTGCCCAGAGTTACACAGGTGCTAATGGCCAAGTCAAATTAGAAAGAGGATCTATGATTTCCCAAACTGAACTCAGATGCAGAAACCACAAGTAAGTCACTCCTCTCAGCATGACCAAGTAGAAGGTAATTCATCAGAAGGAAAATGTTGAGTCTGTCTTCTGAGTCCTTCCAAGTAAGCCTGCTATATCCTTAGCTGGGGCTTCCCAGGTGCCTCAGTGGGTAAAGAAAGTGCCTGCAATGCAGGAAACCCAGCAGATATGGGTTCAATTCCTGGGTTGGGAAGATCCCCTGGAGGAGGACATGGGAACCCACTCCAGTGTTCTTGCCTGGAGAATCGCATGGACAGAGGTGCCTGGTGGGCTACAGTCCATAGGTTGCAAAGAGTTGGACATGACTGAAGCGATTGAGCACACATGCACGCACCCTTAGCTGAAGGAAAGGGCAGGGCTGGGAGTTACACACCAGAAATACAACATTCCTCAACCAGGGGCTGACATTATATGAATGTCATACATGTACAGTTACTGGAGTGGATCTCATGAAAAAGGACACTTCTCAACCAGCGTGGGTTTTATAGCCATGTGAATGTGGAGGGCTGGACACTCGGCAGTTCAGCTTTTCTGCCTTTTAAGGTGGATTTGTCATACTAGGAGCTAACCTCCGCAGAATCCTCTCCTTTGAAGGACTGTCCTCTCTAAGTTTATCTAGTTGCTAACGGGCTTCCCTGGTAGTTCAACTGTTAAAGAATCTGCTTGCAATGCAGGACACCCCAGTTTGATTCCTGTGTTGGGAAGATCCACTGGAGAAGGGATAGGCTACCCATTCCAGTATTCTTGGGCATCTCTGGTAGCTCAGATGGTAAAGAATCCACCTGTAGTGAAGGAGACCTGAATTTGATCCCTGGGTTAGGAAGATCCCCTGGAGAAGGGAAGGGCCACCCACTGCAGTATTCTTGTCCAGAGAATTTCATGGACAGAGGAGCCTGGCAGGTTACAGTCCATGGGGTGGCAAAGAGTCCTACTTGGCTGAGTGACTTTCAGTTTCACAATGAGAGCAAAGAGGACCAAATTGATAGCACACAAGTCTATTGGACAGAGATCAGAAAGTTACAGGAACACTATAATTTGCATAATTAGAAAATATTGTTTTAAGGGAACAAAGATCAGGGTTTTTCAGAGTTGAGAATGCACCTGATTAGTTTCCTGCAGCCTATTCCTTAATGATATGAAAAGTAATCAATACAAGTAATCAAAGTGTCCTAAGCCCTCTAATGTAATGTTGACAGTAACACCCAATAACAGCAGTAACCAGAATTATATTTTATTGTGCTTTTTAAAGCTATGTGTCAGACACTGAGTTAAGTATGTCAAAGCCTTATCTTATTTCACACTTGTAAAGCATCATGAGGTGGGGACCAATATTCCCTCCGTTTTATAGGCGATTTCAGGCGAGTTGCTTGAAGCTAAGCTAGATGTCCAGAGTCACATTGCATGGAAGGGGCAGAGTTGGAATTTGAACTCAGACTATCAAAATGCAAATTCCAACCCTCTTAACTGTTCCGCTATATTGCTTCTTAAAGAAAGCCTTCTTAACTATTGTCAAGTCTGAATGTCATCTTGAGTACAGGAGAGGAAGTTTATCTTTTCTTTCCCAGTCAGCAGGAAAAGTCATTTATTTTGCAATTTTAAAAACGTGGTAACATACACAGGACATAAAATTTACCGTTTTAACCATTCTTAAGTGTGAGTCCAGTGCACTCACAATGTAGTGCAACCATCACCATCATCCACTTCCAGATCTTTGTCATCATCCCAAACAGAAGTTCCTATTCATTAAACACTAACTCTCCATTCCCAAAGGGGAACCCAGACCCTAGTAATCTCTATTATGCTTCCTATGTCTATGAATTTGCCTACATTAGGTATTTCTTGTCCATGGAGTCATATAATATTTGTCCTTTTGTGTCTGGTTTCTTTCACCTAGTAACTATTTCCAAGGTTTGTCCATGGTATAGTATGTATCAGAATTCCATTCCTTTTTATGCTGAATAATATTCCATTGCATGTATAGATTACATTTTGTTCATCCATTCATCTATTGATTCATGTTTGGATTGTTTCAGCCTTTTGACTACTGTGAATAATGGTGCTATCAACATTCTTGTACAAGTATTTGAGTCCCTGCTTTCAATTCTCTTGGATATTTACCTAGAATTAGAATTGCTAGATCATATAGTAATTCTAGCTTAAGTTTTTGAGGAGCCACTAAATTGTTTTCCATAGTGACTGCACCTTTTTACATTTCTACCAGCTAGTAGCTCAGACGGTAAAGCATCCGTCTGCAGTGTAGGAGACCTGGGTTCGATTCTCCACAGGAAGATCCCCTGGAGAAAGAAATGGCAACCCACTCTAGTATTCTTGCCTGGAGAATTCCATGGACAGAGGAGCTTGGCGGGCCAAAGTCCATGGGGTTGCAAAGAGTTGGACACAACTGGGCAACTAACACACACACACCAAGCAGCAGGGTTCCAATTTCTCCACATTCCATCCAACATTAGCTATTTTCAGTTTTTTAATAATAGACATGCTAATAGTTGTGAAGTGGTATCTTGTATTTTCATTTGAGTTTTCCTAGTCACTAACGATGGTAAGCATCTCTTCATGCGCTCAGTGGTCATTTGAGTATCTTCTTTAGGAAAATGTCTACTCAGGTTGTAAACTCTGCTCAATGTTATGTGGCAGCCTGGATGGGAGGGGGATTTGGGGGAGAATGGATACATGTGTATGCATGGCTGAGTCCCTTTGCTGTCCACCTGAAATTATCACAAAATTGTTAACTGGCTATACTCCAAAATAAAATAAAAAGTTAAAAAAGAAAGGAAAAAGTGTCTACTTAAGACCTTTGTCCATTTCTGAATTGGGTTGCTTTCTTGCTGTTATTGAGCTGTAGGAGTTTATGTTGTTGCTG
The DNA here is from genome assembly GCF_019320065.1 of Cervus canadensis. Lineage (NCBI taxonomy): Eukaryota > Metazoa > Chordata > Mammalia > Artiodactyla > Cervidae > Cervus > Cervus canadensis. The sequence continues at coordinate 12,015,031 of NC_057417.1, read as the reverse complement.
TTTATTTTTTACATATTCTTGACATTAATCCCTAATCAGATATATGATTTTAAAATATTTTATCTCATTCTATGGGTTATCTTTTCATTCTCTTGATAGTGTCCTCTGATGCACAAAAGTTTTTAATTTGATGAAGTCCAATTCATGTATTTTTTCTTTTCATTGCCTATACCTTCGGTGTTATAAGTAAGAAATCATTACCAAATACAATGTCAGAAGATTTCCCACTTTGTTTTCTTATAAGCATTTAAAGTTTTAGCTTTTAAATCTAGGTCTTTAATTCATTTTGAGTTAATTTCTGTATATGGTATAAAATTACAAGTCCCCCTTCATTCTTTTTTCAAAGTTTGCTGATTTATTTATTTTTGACTGTGCTGGGTCTTCGTTGCTGTGTGGGCTTCTCATCACGGTGGCTTTTCTTCTTGTGGAGCATGGACTCCAGTGTGTGTGGTCTTTCACAGTTGAGGCATGTGGGCTCAGTAATTGTGGGTCCCCGGCGCTAGAGAACAGGCTCACTAGTTTAGGCACAAGCTTAGTTGCCCCATGGGATGTGGAATCTTCCCAGACCAGGGATCAAATCATGTATCCTACATTGCTAGGTGGATTTGTTTTTTTTAACCACTGAGCCACCAGAGAGGCTCCTCCTTTTTTCTTTTGCATGTGGATACAAGTCTTCCCAAGACCATTTGTTGAAAAAACCCTGTTTTCCCATTAAATAGACTTGGCATCCTTGTTGAAAGTCATTTGGACATATATGTGAGGGTTTATTTCTGGGCTCTCTGTTCTATCCTATTGGACTATGTCTATTCTTATGCCAGTAACACACTATTTTGATTATTGTTTGTAGGACAGATGAGCCTGGAGGTCTACAGTCCATGGAGTTGCAAAGACTTGGACACAACTTAGCGACTGGACAACAGCAACAACAAGAGCTTTGTAGTAAGCGTCGAAATCAGGAAGTTTGAACCCTTTAGGAAAAGTCACTTTAATTCACATGAAATTAAAATTAAAATGTGGATTAGCCTAAGGTCAGATAATGCAAAGGAGATGGCAATCAAAACAGTTTGAAGACCCACATTTCTGTTGGCATTATGCAAGCTGTAGACTTCCTCAGAGGCTGTGCCTACCATTTTTTAGTCTTCTGGATGGAGGAAGTGGGTAGGGGTGAAGACCAAGGATGGTGCTGGCAGGGCTGTGAATTAGTCTAATTGTTTTGAGGAGCATTTGGAAATAGGAATCATAATCCTTGGAAATGGGCTACCATAAGCCAGGACCAGTGTTTTCAGTAGATTAGTAGTAAATGGACTTAACACAGAAATTTGCCTGCAAAACTATTCAACCCAGCATTGTTACCATAGTGATAACCAACAACAAAAAATTGAGTGGAGCTGGTTAAATTATGGCACAAACACACAATGAGATACCAGGTGGCTGTTAGAAACATCCTGTTGAATCATATTTGTAGACATGAAAAGATGGTAATGATAACAATTTAAACGAAAAACAAATTATATGTACCATGCAATTTCACAGTTGCCACATTTGGAGATCATAAAATATCCAAACACACACACACACATATAATGGAAGGATAGATGCCATCATTTATTGTCCTTTTGTTAGGTCTAGCTCTCCAGAAGCAGATCCTGAGAAGAATTTGTGTGCAATAGATTTATTAAGGAAATGTCTCAAGGATAAACTGGTAAGGGAATGGGGGAAGAAAGACAGAAAAGGGGAGAAAGCCAAGCAAGGATGCAAATTCTGGCCAAACCCCACAGACGGTAATTCCAGTCTGATCCTCCAGAGAAACTCTGGGATGTAAATTACACTTCAGGCTTGTTCTAACCTAAGAGCTTTCAAATTCCCTCACCCAGCAATCATCGGCCAAAGACTACCCTAGCGACCCTGGATAAAGCTACTTCATAGGAGGGTCCCCTTGAGATAGAGCCAAATGCATGCCTGCTAAGTCGCTTCAGTCACGTCAGACTCTTTGCAACCCTATGGACTGTAGCCCACCAGGCTCTCCCATCCCTGGGATTCTCCAGGCAAGAATACTGGAGTGGGTTGTCATTTCCTCCTCCAGGGGATCTTCCTAACCCAGGGATAGAAACCCTGTCTCCGGCATCTCCTGCATTGACAGGCAGGTTCTTTACCACTAGTGCCACCTGGGAAGCCTAGAGCCACAGGGCACCAAAACTGAAGTCTGCGGAAACAGGAAAAGGGATTCTGGGGTATACAAGTAGAGCATGCCATTTAACATATTCTCTAAACTTTTCCAGGCAGAGAAAAGGCAGTATTTTTGTAATATCATTTTTGTAATAATAAGTTATTAAATGTATATGTAGAAACAAATAGCTTTCACACTCCTTTGCAATTTCACATCTTTTTCATAGAATTAGGGTGACTACAGTAAGCCCCCTATGTACGAACCTTCAGGTTGAGAACTTTCAAAGATGGAACATGTGTTCACATGTCCAGTCACACTAAGTTAGTTCACATGTCTGGTGGACATTGTCATGTGTACGAATCCTCTAAAGTGGTTGGGCTTTTGCGTACTTCACTGTACAGTACTGCATAGGGTACAGAGTACAGTATCTTTATTTTAAGCCCAGGATGTCTGGAAGCAAGTGCAAAGGTAAGTAAAGTGATGTAGCTGATATAGTACTATCCAGACATCACTGGATCATTTTTTCAAGAGGGCAGATAGAGCTGAATCCATGAAGAAACCAGAACCTGTGCCATCAATATTAGGCATCAGTGGAATTGCAGCTTGCCGTCAGTCTCCCATTGCTGATGATCCTTCAGTTCTACCATCTCCCACATCCCCTCCCTCCTCTGGTCAGTAATCCCCTTGCCTGTTCACTTGATGCCCGCCCCGGTACCCCATCTGTTGTACTACTGCTGTTGTTCAATCGCTAAGCTGGGTACGATTCTTTGTGACCCCGTGTACTATAACAAGCTGGGCTCCTCCGTCCTCCACTATCTCCTGGAGTTTGCTCACATTCACACCCATTGAGTCAGTGATGCTATCTAACCATCTCATCTTCTGCCACCCCCTTCTGCTTGTGCCTTCAATCTTGCCAGCATCAGGGTTTTTTCCAATGAGTCGGCTCTTTGCATCAGGTGGCCAAAGTATTGGAGCTCCAGCTTCAGCAACAGTCTTTCCAACGAATATTCAGGGTTGATTTCTTTTACAATTGACTGGTTTGATCTCCCTGCAGTCATTATTGTACTGTATTACTATACTTTCCAAGGTACTGTACTATAAGATTGAAAGTTTTCTTTATTTTTTGTGTTTGTTTTTATTTATTATTTATGTGAAAAATATTATAAGCCTACTACAGAGCAGTACTGTGTTAGTTGGGTACCTAGGCTAACTCTGTTGGACTTACGAATAAATATGACATACAAATGTGCTCTCAGAATGGAACTCATTCATATGTAGGGGACTTACTCTATTCAGTGACAAATGACTCTTTCTAGTGCCCACACTGCAGTAGCTGTTCTGGCAATATTTTAATTAAGCTTTAAGTCTTTAGAATCCTCATTCCAGGGAGAAAATATTTGCAAACCATATATTTGATAAAGGGTTAATATTTAGAAAATACAAGGAACTTATATAACTCAATAACAAAAAAACTCAAATAATCTGATTTTTAAATGGGCAAAGGACCAGGATAGATATCCCACCCCAAAAAAGAGAAATATTAATGTAACTGGCCATATCTACATGAAAAGGTACTCAATATTACTAATCATCATGGAAATGCAGATCAAAACTACAATGAAATAGCACCTCATATCTGTTAGAACAGCCATGATCCAAAACACAAGAAAAAACTCATATTTAAGATGATATGGAGGAAAGGGAACACTTGTACACTGTTGGTGGAAATGTAAGTTGGTGCAGCCACTATGGAAAACAGTACGGTATTTTCTCAAAAAATTGAAAATAGAACCAGTATATGATCCAGCAATCCCTCTTCTGGGCATATATCTAAAGGAAATGAAATCACTATCTCAAAGAGCTATCTGCACTCCCATGTTCATTGAAGCATTATTCACAATAGCCAAGATGTGTAAACACATGTCCATCAACAGATGACAGATAAAGAAGATGTGGTAAATACACACACACACACACACACACACACACACACACACACACACACATGCCCTGGTGGCTCAGGTGGAAAAGAATCCTCCTGCAATGTAGAAGATCCTGGTTCGATTCCTGGGTCGGGAAGATCCTCTGGAGAATGGATAGGCTACCCACTCCAGTATTCTTGGGGTTCACCGGTGGCTCAGACAGTAAAGAATCCCCTGCAATGCAGGAGACCTGGGTTTGATCCCTAGGTTGGGAAGATCCCCTGGAGTGAGGGCGTGGCAACCCACTCCAGTTTTCTTGCCTGGAGAAACCCCATGGACAGAGGAGCCTGGCGGGCCACAATCCTGATATTTGGGACAACAGAGGTGGACCTTGAGGACATTATGCCAAGTGATATAAGTCAGACAAAGACAAATGCTGAATGAGTTCCATGATATGTGGAATCTAAAAAAAAGCTAAAGTCATAGAAAGAAAAAGTAGATAAGTGGTGGTTGAGGGAAATGTTAGGTGTTGGTCAAAAGGCATAAACTTCCAGTTATAAGATGAATAAGCTTTGAGTTGTAATATACAGCATGGTGACCATATGTCACAATACTGTGTTATGTTCTTGAAAGCTGCTATGTGAGCAGATCTTCAATGTTCTTGCCATCACCACCTCAACAAATAATTATGTGAGGTGAAGGATGTGTTAGCTAAATTTATCTTGGTAAATATTTTGTAACATATACATGTATCAAATCCTGTTGCACATCTTGCACTTATACAGTGTTATAAATATATCTCAATAAAACTGGGGAAAAATCCTCAATTCAGGGACCAACATATATCATTAATAGCAATGAAGATAATGATAACCACAGTAATGACTTTTGGAAACATCTTGTACATTAAGGTTAGTGATAATGTTGAAGCTCACTATGGACTGGGTCCTGATGAAATATTTCATTCATTAGCTCATTGGTTCTTCATAATGATCCTAGGGGTTAGGTACAAATGTTATCCCTATTTCCCAAATGGGAAAACTAAGGCCAAGAGAGGTTAAAGAATTCTCTTCAACAAAACTAGTAAAAGACAGAGCCTGGACTCAACCCAGGTTTGTCTGGTGCCAAAACTCACATTCAGAATCATTGCAATATGCTAAATCCATGTATTTCTCCTCATATTTTAAGAAACATGTCTTAAATTCTGATCATGGGCCAGTTCTTCTGCTGTTATAGTGTGTTCCTTTTAATATACAATTCTGAGAATATTTCTCTGTTGGTTTTCCCAGCCTCTTTGGACAAGCCATTTTAGCTTCTTTCTGTTCATAATCTCTTGGGAGAAGGGCTGATGTATTTGTAAAATTATGAGCAAACCCATCATTATCTACGGAAAATACCTGCCCCAGTGCATGCTGGGTTGAGCATTTTATAATATTCAAACTTCAATCATTGCATTCACTAAATGATAGCTTTCTCTGATCTAAGGGGAAACCTTACCTTTTTGTCTGCTGCAAATATACATGGTAAAAATGGATAGAGGCCAAGAGGCATATTATAACGTGAGAAAAGCATTTTTCTAGGACAGTAGAAAAAGAGTGATAATTTTAGAAATTGCCAAATAGGATAAGTGGGTGGCTTCCTTCTTTTCCATAACAGTTTTCCCTTCATCATCAGCTTAACTCTAAATTCTGGCGTAAACTCTACACGACACCGGCTGAAAGAAACAGGTTAAAAGAAATAGAAACAAACAGATAATTCAAAGGAAACAGAGGATTTCGCTGACTCTTACAAGTTAAATTTCTATCCAAAGATCATTTGCTTGCACCACACTCATAACTTTCCAGATTTTTGTTTACTTATGTATGAGAGAGAGGGGGGAAAAATGGAACAACCAGCTTAGCTAGGCTGAATCTAGCGATTAGTTAAATTACTCAGACATCCATTATTGAGAAACCTCGATTCCACTTGGGCTTGTTCAGTGCCGCCTGATAATAACTTTCTGCTTGACTGATGGCTACTAATTCTGACAGCAGTACATGAATGTCAATCACAAATGGAAATAGACACACAAACTCTAGTATCCATTAAGCCAGTCGCCATGATCGCATTCCCAAACGTGTGTTGATTCAAAATCTAGGCTAAAGAGATTTAGCTGCATTCTGGATGGGAAACATTTATGCTTTGGGCTTGCTGTTTGGGGCATGCAGAAGAGAATAGTGGAGGAAGGGAAGCGGAGGGGCCTCGGGGGATCAGGAGAGCTTCATGCCCTGCTGACAGGTGCAGAGAACAGACCCAGCATCTGTGGAAGGAGAGCTGAGGACTTAGAAACAAAGTGATAGGAAATTAAAGCACTAGAGATGGTTAAGAGGCTCAGGGAAACAGGCTGGGAAACTGATTGTATTGGTCTCAGTCGGGAGCTGGCTGCCTCTCAAAATAAAGATAGGAGCCCACCAGTCTTCACTTTCTCCCTCTTCTCTGAGTCCATTGGTGCTGGTTTAGTCTTAAAGCATGGAAGGAGTCCTCACAGAGCCCAGCTACATGTCGTGCAGTGAAAATGAGCACTTAAAATGTAAACAGTTCTCCCAACCGCATGTGCTTCAGGCAAATGGGTTTGAAAGAGTTACACCCACTGTTCTCATGGAGTGCCTGCTCTGTAGGGTACCCCTGGGACCAACCAGGCTGGGGTTTTCACTTTCTGTTTTCTTTTTCAGAGAAGCAAACTGAGGTTTAGAGAGGACAAAGAATTTGGGTGACAGTCTAGTGTTATCAAGCAAATGGGTTCAAAACCTGGATCTGCCACTTGGCATATCACTGGGTGATTTGAGCCAGTTTACATCTCTGTAAGCCCCTGCTTGTTTTTCTGTAAATTAGGGATGAAGACAGGAATATTGATGTGATAGCATTTACTATTAAGACTTACTCGGAGAATGCATGTAGAATGCATTCTATTTATTTCATGTAGATTTATTGAGCACCTTCAATGTCCCAGATACTGTTCTAGGTGCAATATAACCTTGCTTTTTGCCCCTGGGTAACAAATATAGCTAATAGGGGTAATGGGTAACTTTTCTCCAAAATCTACTGGATGCCAAGGTCCCATTCTTATCTCTTAAACACATTTCATTTGATTGGACAGCAACCCTGAGAGGCAGGTACTATTTTTATCCCCATTTTGTAGATGAGGAAACTGAGGTTTGATGAATGGAATCATATAACATGCCCAAGGTCACACATATAGTGGGGGGAGGGGCTGCATTTGGATTCATTCAACTGACCCTTTTAGTAAATATTTGTTGAGCACCTACCGTTGTGTTAGAGGCAGGGAACACAACAACCAACAAACAGAACAAGTCCTAGTGGCGCCTATATTCTAGTTGAGAGGCAGCTAGCAGCTAATTGTTCAGTGATTTAGTTCTGACCGATGGCTTTTAGGAAGGAGATATGTGAGGGCAAAGAGTGGGATCTGACCTGGTTTTAGGGGGTGACATTTAAGCTGAGATCTGAAGGGCGAGCAGGATCCCTGAGCAAGACGGGGAAATGGAAAGAACGTTGCAAGCTGGAGGCCATTTTCATGGTATAGTTGCTTCTCACGCTCAACCTCAGTCTATTAAAAAAACAGTACTATATATAAAGTATTAGATAACTGACAAGAACCTACTATAGAGCCCAGGAAACTATACTTAGTATCTTGTAATAATCTATAATGGAAGAGAATGTAAAAGAGAATATATGTATAACTGAATAATTCTGCTATATACCTGAAAGTAACATTGTAAGTCAACTATATTTCAGTAAAATTTTTTAAAAAAGTAGTGTCGGCTCCAACTGCAGTTGTGGGAGACTCCCGGTCCATGTTTTCCCAGCTCAGTTAACAGCCCTGAGTCCCTGGCAGATGCCCTGTCTCTGTAAGAGGGGTTGACATCATTTCCCAGAATGAATCTTTTCCCTGAGTGAAGGTTTGCGATTGGCCCTTGGCAAATTGCAAGACGAAAGCCAGTGTATGTGTGTGTGTCTTGTAGCTATAAAAATGCCGTCTTCAACTGTATCTCTTAACCATCCCAATTCTAGCCCTTTTTCAGTGGGCAAGAAGTAAAGATGGCTGTTTTGAGTCACAGAGAATCTGAATAGCTCTTGGCAGTTAAACGTGAATGACCCCTCTACCTTCTTGACCACAAACAGAGGGACCCACTTGGCAAAGGGCTGAGGAACACCGAGTTGTCAAACCTGCCTGGGGGAGTGACAGGCTGCTTTCAGGATTTCTCTTTGAGGAGGAGGAGAGGACAGGCAGTCAACTCAGACCCAGAGGACTTCAAATTAAAAACGAGGAGGATGTGAGAATTCTTCCCACATTTTTTCCCCCATTTAATTCTATTTGAACATTTTGTGACTCTTGGCTCAGAACTAGAGGCTCAGTAGTTTAAAAGGTTTTTCCTCCCCATTCTCCCAGCCCTCTAGGAGCTCTTAATCTAATGCAGGAATAGCTGTGTTTAAACAAGCAACTTTATTATGAAGTAAACTGTGCTCAATGTCCACGGTAGTGCCTGCCCCACGGTGGTACCTAAAAAGGATTTGTTGAATGATTGAGTGTCTGCCTCCAGGAATGAATGAACGAATGAGTGAATGTCTGTGGAAAAGCACAGTGTGTGAAAGCAAAGCAAAACTTCAACATTGTTGAAATTTGCACTGAGAATGGGGGTTGGTGTCTATAGGATTTGACTGGATGAAGAACAAGAGGAAAAGGAAAGATATATGGAGTTGTGGGAAAATCTTGATGTTAAGGTTCAGGGACCTGATGTTAAGTTTGACTGTGTTTCTACCTGACTTAGAATATTGTGGTGGTCGTATTGTATTCTTCTGTGCTGCTAGAACTTGAGTGTGGATTGGACCCACCTGGAACGTTTTTTGAAACCCAGATTTGGGGACCCAGCCACATCTTCTGACATAGTAGGTCTGGGGTGGAACCTGTTTACTGAAAAAAATACCCCCTCTATCTAAATGTCATGTTTTATTTGGGGAACTTAGTGAGGACTTAAAGCCTGGGAGGCACCCTCTTAGAAAGCTCTGAGGAGCTGTTCCAAAGAGGTAAGGGAGGAGCCAAGACATATAGGGGTTTTTGCTGAAAAAAATATATACTAAAACAGTAAAAGGTCACTGCTAATCACACACAAAAAATAAACATCTCAAGTTAATGATTTTAGCATTTTTCTATGTGTAGGAAGATGCAAGAATCTTAGCTCATTGAAATTATTTCTTAGATACGCATTTTATCTAGAGCCAGTATCCAAAGCATGTGCATGCATGCGTGCAAGCTCAGTCATGTCCAACTTTTGTGACCCCATGGACAGTAGCCCGCCAGCCTCCTCTGTCCATGAAATTATCCAGCCAAGAATACTGGAGTGGGTTGCCATTTCCTCCTCCAGGGAATTTTCTCGACCCAAGGATCAAACCTGTGTCTCCTGCATCTCCTGAGTTGGCAGGCAGATTCTTTACCACTGAGCCACCTAGGAAGTTGCCATCCAAAGCATATGTTCCTGTTTTTCTACATTTTGGAATGGGGGGTTGAGAGGGTGGAAGGGGGGCAGCTGCAGTGGCTGATGGCTTGATGGCATTCCTTATTTACTGGAATGACAGGAGACATATTTTGTTTACTGGAGTAGCAGGCATTTTTTGTCCATAGCACCTCCTCTTTGTCATAAATTTGACTGAGACTTGGGAGGCATCTCTTGTCCAATTTGTCCCACAGCACTATGAATTCTCTTTGTTAGGTAAAGCCAAGAAATTGCCGTTTCTAGGCATTTCCCACGTGATAATGACAGTTCTGGTCCTGGGACTACTCTTTGATAACCACAGGCAGAAGCCTTAGAATAAGAGCTCTGGATTCAAACCAGCCAAGTTTAGGATTCCCAGATGAAAAACAAGATGCTCAGTTAAATTTGAATTTCACATAAACAACAAATGGTTTTTGAATATACACGTGTCTCATGCAAGAGAAATTCTGTATTTTTATAGGCTACATCTGCAACCCTATTGGGTTTAACTCCCAGCATTGTGGCTCTGGAGCCTTGTTATTTAGGGAAAGTCATTATGGGATTTGTGCTTCAGTATCTCCTTCTACAAAATGGGGATGGTAAGGATGCCACCTGTCTCCTAGAACGCTTGAGATGATGAAATGATCATGTAAGGACTTACCACAGAGCCATGCTTGTAGCAAGCTCTCAGTAAATGTCAGCTGTTATTATTCGCCATTAACCTCAGGTGAGTAACTTTTTAAGGGAAAAAAAAAAATTGTGCAGAGTGCTTTGTGAAAGGATTCTATGATTCAGCCTTTTAAATTTTAAGTGAGAAAATATTTCTGTTCTTAGAAAAGGTCCTTTTAGCTGCCCCCTCCCAGTTCTGTAATAGTAGATTATAAAAAATGGATTGGCTGATTACATCTAGAAGCTCTCCTTCCAACAACTCCTACTCTGGCTCAGGGCAGGATTTGGCTGTCGTTTCTGTTGTGCATGAGTGGTAAATGTCTCAGGAGCTGGCAAAAGAGGGCTTCAGGGGCAGGGTTAATTCCTGCCTCTGGGGGATAGACACAGTGTCTACACAGTGCTAGGGAGAGAGGGAAAGAGATAGAGAGAAGAAATATGAAGATGCATTAAATGTAGATTCAATTTGAGTGTGACTCAGTCCCCTGGAATTAAACGTTTCCCCTCAATTATTCCAAATTTATATCTATCTGGTTAAGAACAATGGTCTTAGCATCACCAAAAAGCAACATTGGAAGTGGTCTTAGCTGTTACCCACTCCTATGGTTTCCATGAAAAAGTGTGTATATTTATTATGTATGTGCATGTTAATCAAAAGCTATGAAAAGCCTGAGATGCTGATTGCCCCTGTGCTGCATGGAATCCTGGTCCATTCTGGAAGCAGGAAAGCTGGTGAGTCTGGAAAGTCTGAAATGCTCATGGGTAGAATGAGTGATGTGGGGGGCCCAGTGTGGGACTAAAAACGTCTGGAGATTTCATTGGGCTTTGGTAAAATAAAGTCAACTAGATCAGCATTAGTATTTTCCAACCTGCGCGTTGTAACCTGTAAGTTTGTTAGCTACTCAGTCATGTCTGACTCTTTGTGACCCCATGGACGGTAGCCCGCCAGGCTCCTCTGTCCATGGGATTCTCCAGGCAAGAATACTGGAGTGGATTGTCACGCTCTCCTCCAAGGGATCTTCCTGATCCAGGGATCAAACCCACATCTCTAATGTCTCCTGCATTGGCAGGCAGGGTTCTTTACCACTAGCGCCCCCATGGAAAGCCCCTTGTTATATATACTGGCTAGCATTTACTGAGCATTTAATATAGGCAGGCCTGCTTCAAAGTACTTCCATTAATGAGCTCTTTTAACTCCTACAACATGCGGGAGATAAAATTATGTTCTCATCCTCATTTTCAGATAAGGAAATGGAACAGAACAATGTGAAGGGCTTTTGGAGTTTACACGGCTTGCCGAATTAGGATTCAAATTCAGAAATTCTGGTTCCAGATTCCTTAAGTCAGCACATCACAGTTTCCAAAGTCCGTTTTTGATGGTAAAGTATACACAACATAAAACTTGCCCTTTCAACCACTGGTAAGTGTAAAGCTCGGTGGCATTAGAGAAATTCATGTACGCACGAGTGTCACTACTATCACCGTCCACAGGTTTGACTCTATGTTTCTTCCTCTCCTCCACCCACCATGAACCTTCCATTTCTTTCCTGTCTCTATGAATCTACCTCTTGTATGCAGATATTTCATATAAATGGGATGATACAACGTGTGGTCTTTTGTATCTGGCTTCTTTTACTCACATGCGTGCTCAGTCGCTTTAGTCGTGTCTGACTCTGTGTGACCCCATGGACTGTAGCCCACCAGGTTGTCCAGGGATTCTCCAGGCAAGAAAACTGGAGTGGGTTGCCGTGCCCTCCTCCAGGGGATCTTCCTGACCCAGAGATTGAACCCGCATCTCTTACGTCTCCTGCACTGGCAGGCGGGTTCTTTACCACTAGTGCCATCTGGTAAGAAGTCCCTTCTTTTACCTAGTATGTCTTTACGCTTGTCTTGTACTAGTATTTCATTCATTTCATGGCTTATTAAATTTCAGTGTATGATTGTACCACATTCTGTTTATCCATTTCTGTTGATGGACACTTAGGTTGTCTCCACATGTTGACTCTTGTGAACTGTGCAACAAGGGATCCCAAGTTTCTTCACACAGATGGTGGAGAAGGTCACTGATAACAGAAAACTAAGATTGTTTTGGTTTCAGATATTGAGCCCTGTCATCTCATGGATTATTATCTCGTTTGATCTTCGTGACAACCGATGATGCTTGCCCATTTTTACACATATGAAGAAGAGAGAAAGTGAGTCACCTGGACAGGGTCATACAACCAACCAAAACACTTCATTCTCTGTCCCAGAGGAGAAAGTTATGTTTATCTGACGCAGCAGAACTCAACACCGGCTGTCTGCTGGAGTGGGGGCTGAACTTCATTCCCATTTGCACAAAATTCGTACTAAATTATGGTGGGGAAAATTCCCTCACTACTCATATTGCACTGTTTCCAGGTGCTATATTTAAGGATTTGTGAGGAAGAATATGGGAATAAAGAGTTTTCATTGTGCAAGAAGAAAGCTCTTTTTTATCCCTAAGCCTCAGTGTCATAATTTCCATCCCTTCTCTGTTTGGTGAGGCTTCCTTCAGTTTATTCATTCCTTCAGTGTGCCTGAGGGCCTACTATGTGCCAAACACTGCTCCAGGCATGGGATATGGCAGCGAGTAGGACAGATGGAGTCACTACCCCCAGGGACCAGTGGGAGAGTCCAGGTAATGAACAAATGAGCCAACACAGGAGCTCTACTCAGACACTGATAAGAGCAGAGAGTTACATTTTGCTCTGTATTTATTTTGATTTTACTTTACTTTTAAAATTGAAGTATAGTTACTGTGCAACATTATATGTTATAGATATACAAAAGAGTGATTCACAATTTTTAAAGGTTATCCTCCATTTATAGTTATTATTGGACTTCCTTGGTGGCTCAGATGGTGAAGAATCTGCCTATAATTCAGAAGATCTGGGTTTGATCCCTGGGTTGGGGAGATTCCCCTGGAGATGGTAATGGCAACCCACTCCAGTATTCTTGCCTGGAGAATTCCATGGACAGAGGAGTCTGGCGGGTTATAGTCCATGGGGTTGCAAAGAGTTGGACAAGACTGGGGACTAACTTATTGACTATGCCAAAGCCTTTGACTGTGTGGATCACAATAAACTGTGGGAAATTCTGAAAGAGATGGGCATACCAGACCACCTGACCTGCCTCTTGAGAAATCTGTATGCAGGTCAGGAAGCAACAGTTAGAACTGGACATGGAACAACAGACTGGTTTTCAAATAGGGAAAAGGAGTATGTCAAGGCTGTATAATGTCACCCTGCTTATTTAACTTATATGCAGAGTACATCATGAGAAACGCTGGGCTGGATGAAGCACAAGCTGGAATCAAGATTGCTGGGAGAAATATCAATAACCTCAGATATGCAGATGACACCACCCTTATGGCAGAAAGTGAAGAAAAACTAAAAAGCCTCTTGATGAAAGTGAAAGAGGAGAGTGAAAAAGTTGACTTAAAGCTCAACATTCAGAAAACAAAGATCATGGCATCTGGTCCCATCACTTCACAGCAAATAGATGGAGAAACAGTGGAAACAGTGTCAGACTTTATTTTTTGGGGCTCCAAAATCACTGCAGATGGTGATTGCAGCCGTGAAATTAAAAGACGCTTACTCTTTGGAAGAAAAGTTATGACCAACCTAGACAGCATATTAAAAAGCAGAGGCATTACTTGCCAACAAAGGTCCATCTAGTCAAGGCTATGTTTTTCCAGTAGTCATGTATAGATGTGAGAATTGGACTATAAAGAAAGCTGAGAGCTGAAGAATTGATGCTTTTGAACTGTGGTGTTGGAGAAGACTTTTCAGAGTTCCTAGGACTGCAAGGAGATCCAACCAGTCCATCCTAAAGGAAATCAGTCCTGAATATTCATTGGAAGGACTGATGTTGAAGCTGAAACTTCAATACTTTGGCCACCTAATGCGAAGAGCTGACTCATTTGAAAAGACCCTGATGCTGGGAAAGACTGAAGGTGGGAGGAGAAGGGAATGACAGAGGATGAGATGGTTGGATGGCATCACTGACTCAACAGACATGAGATTGAGTAAGCTCTGGGTGTTGGTGATGGACAGGGAGGCCTGGCATGCTGCAATCCATGGGGTCGCAAAGAGTTGGACATGGCTGAGCAGCTGAACTGAACTGAGGGACTAACACTTTCACTTTTCATAGTTATTACAAAATATTGGCCATATTACCTGCATATACATTGTACAATGTATCCTTGTAGCTTGTTTTATACCTAATCCTTTGTACCTCTTAATCCTCTACTCTGCCATTACCTCCCTGCTTCGTTCTCCCCACCTGTAACCACTAGTTTGTTCTCTATTCCTATGTCTGTTCTTTATGTTATAGTCACTAGTTTGTTGTATTTTTTAGATTCCACATGTAAGTAATATCACAGAGCATTTGTCTTCACTGTCTGGCTTATTTCACTTAGCCTAATGTCCTCCAAGTCCAACCATGTTGCTGCAAATGGGAAAATTTTATTTTTTTTTAAAGGCTGAGAAGTGTCCCATGGTATATACACTACATCTTCTTCATCCACTCATCTTCTGATGGACACTTAGGTTGCTTCCATATCTTGTCAGTTGTAAATAATGCTGTGAACATTGGGGTTCATGTATCTTTTTGAATTAGTGTTTTTGTTTTTCTCAGATATATACCCAGGAGTGGAATTGCTAGGTCACAAGTACACCTTGCTATTTAAACTTCTCTATAGAGTTTAATGGGCTTCCCTGGTGGCTCAGAGGATAGAGTTTAATGATAAAAATCTATCTATAAAAGAGGGTTCTGAGCTCTAAGGCTGGTGAGAAATCCTAACTCCCTCAGCTTTCAAACTCACCATGTTTCCAGAAATGACAATGAATTTACTGAAAGAAATTGAAAATAGCCTCTTCATTGATCCTTGGGGTCCCTTTGGTGGGAGGAACCTGAAGAGGACCTGTTCACACCCTGTTTTTTCACTCACTTTTCTGGAGTGCTGCTGGTTTAGGAAAACACTTTCAGGGTTCGAGGTTATCTTCTAAATCAAGAATTAGCAGACTTTCTTTCTAAAGGGTCCAATAGTAAGTAGATTAGTCTTTGCAGGTCATATAGTCTCCGCTGCCATTATAACATGAAAGCAGCCGGTGGCAATACACAAATGCATGGACATGGCTGTGTTGTAATGAAATTTTATTTATAGGCTTAAAATTAAATTTCACATAATTTTCATGTGTCAGAAAAATTGTTTAAAAAGCTTTTCCAATCACGTAAAAATGTAAAAACCATTCTTAGCTAGTGGGTGGAGGTCTGGCTTTGGCCTGGGGGCCATTAGACCATTGACCCCTGCTCTGTAGCATCCCTCATAAGGGATCCTCTAGCCTCTGAACATCCCGTGTTCTACTGCAGTCAACTGACTACATCTTAAGGGAAATGAGTCCATTTTCAGAAAGGTGTTGTTTTTAGAAAATATCAGTCTTGTATTGAGTAGAAATATGCCTTCTTGAATCATTCGTTCAACAAAAATTAAAAAAAAAAAAAGTAGGAAATTCCCTGGCGGTCCAGTAGTTAGGATTCCAGGCTTTCACTGCCAAGGGCTCAGGTTTGGTTCCTGATAGAGAAGTATGTTCCCACAAGCTGCACAGCACAGCCAAAAAAAAAAAATTGACTCAATCTGATGGAAGTTTTAGAATATGCATGAAGCTAGAGAGAATAGTAGAATGAATCTCCTCACACCCATCCCCCATCTCCCAGCTGTGCAGTTATTAACATGTGTCCAATCTTGTTGCATCTTCCAGCCTCACTCGCTCTACTGTCTTCCATGATCCTTCTAAAGAAAATCCCAGAAATCACACCACTTCATCAGCTAATCATTCAGTATACACCTCTGAGAGAAAAGGACTGAAAAATCTTACCAAGGTGCCGTGATAAGAATTCAAAAATTAACCCTTGTTTCTTAATATCATTTATATCTGGTCAGTGCCCAAGTTTCTCCTACTTGTTTTCCTTCTGGTTGATTTGTTTAAATCCAGACCAAAATAAAGTCTATGTGTTACATTTGGTAAACCTCTTAAGTCTCTTTTTAAAACAGGCTTATTGAAGCATAATTGGCACAATATACTACACATACTTGAAGTGTACAGTTTGATGAGCTTTGACATATGTATGTAACCATGAAAACATCACCACAGTTTAGACTGAATGCTCCTCTCACCCTCTAAATTTCTTTGTTCCTCTTTCTAATCTCCCCTTGGCTGGTCCCCACCCCAGCCACCACCCTCTGCTAATTTGCTGTCTGTCTTTATAGATTAGTTTATATTATCTAGAACTTTATATAAATGGAATCATACAGCATGTACACTTTTTTGTGTAGTTTCTTTCACACGCATGATTAGCTTGAGATTAATCCATGTTGTCGGGAGTATCGATAGTTTATTCCTCTGTTGTTGTTGACTAGCATTCTATTGGCTGAGGTGCACCATGATTTATTTGCCCACTCACCTATTGATGAACATTTGAGTTGTTTCCAGTATTTGTCTATTTCAAGTAAAGTTGTGAAAAGAATGAAAGATGAGCCACAGAGAGGGTGAGAAAATATTTGCAAAGCATGTATTCAGAAAAAGACTTGTACCGCAGAAGTGAAAGTGAAAGTATTAGCCACTCAGTCGTGTCCCACTCTTTGCAACCCCATGAACTATAGCCCACCAGGCTTCTCTGACCATGGAATTCTCCAGGCAAGAATACTGGAGTGGGTTGCCGTTCCCTTCTCCAGGGGATCTTCCTGTCCCAGGGACTGAACTCAGATCTCCTGCATTGCAGGTAGATTCTTTATCATCTGAGCCACCAGGGAAGTCCAAGATTGGCACTTTCTGGGCCCACAGAAAAGATTTGAATAATATGAAAATATGAAATATTTCATATGAAAATATTTGAATAATAAGAAAACAACCCAAGTGGAAAAGGAAAATAAATTTACACAGCCATTTCATCAAAGAAGATATACAAATGACAAACAAGCACATGAAAAGATATTCAGTATCATTATTTGGAGAAAATGCATATTAAAACCAGAAATGAGGTATCTCTGCATACATATTAGAATGGCTAAAGTCAAAAGGCCTGACCTACCAAGTATGGGCAAGGATGGGGAACAATTAGAACCCTCATATACTATCTGTGGGATGTCAAATGGTGCAGCTGCATTGGAAAACACTGGGCTGTTTCTTAAAAAGTTAAATATATGCTGTTGTAGGCAGCATAGTTCCCTCCCCACACTCCACCAGATGACCTCATGCTAATTCCTGGAACCTGTCAGTATGTTACCTTATATAGGAAAAGGAAATTTGCAGATATGTTTAAGAATCTTGAGATGGGGAAAATTATCCTGGATTATCTGGGAAGCCCAAGGGTCCTTATAAGAGAGAGGATGGTGGGTCAGAGAGAGAAATGTAAAGATGCTACAGTGTTGGCTTTGAAGAGGAGACAGGAATACAAGTAGCTTCTAGAAGCTGGAAAAAGCAAGAGAGTGGATTCTTTCCTAGGACCTACAAATGATCTGCTGACACTTCAATGTTAGCCCAGGAAAATTCATTCCATACTTCTGATCTCCAGAACTGTAAGATAATAACTTCGGGTTGTTTTAAGCCACTAAGTGTGTGGTAATTTTTTACAACAGCCGCGGCAAACTAATTCATACAAACCTACATATAATCCAGCCATTCCATTTCAGGCTATTTACCCAAGACAAAAGAAAACATATGTACATTTGTATACACATGTTCTTAAGTTTTTTTAAATCTGTGAGAGTTGCCTCTCTCTCTTTGGCTTGCCGTTTATAACAAACATTCAGGGCCTACCACTTTCCTGATCCTACTCTTTAGGAATACAAAGTAAATAACACTTTTATCTTTCCTTATGGGGTACATAATAGGTGCTTCCAGGCCTTGGAGTTCTCTCACTGGCTTCTGGTTTAAACAAATTCTGTTCTCTCTTTTTCTCTCCCACTATTTAGAAATTAAGGTATAGTTGATTTACTATGTTATATTAATTTCAGGTGTATAGCATAGCAGTTTAGTAATTTATAGATTATACTCTATTAAAAGTTATTACAAAATAATGCCTATGTTTCCCTGCATGTGCTAAGTTGCTTCAGTCATGTCTGACTTTTTGTGACCCCATGGACTGTAGCCCACCAGGCTCCTCTGTCCTTGGGATTTCCCAGGCAAGAATACTGGAGTGGGTTGCCATGCCCTCCTCTAGGGGATCTTCCGGACCCAGGGATTGAACCCACGCCTCTTTGGTCTCCTGCACTGGCAGGCAGGTTCTTTACCACTAGCACCACCTGGGAAGCCCGTGTTGTAAAATAGATGAGCGGTGTTTCCCTGTTGCTTATCTATTTTATACATAATAGTTTGTAACTCGTAATCCCATACACCTACTCCTCCCGCCACCTCCTTCTCCCCGCTGGAAACCGCTAGTCTATTTTCTACATCTGTGGGTCTGTTTCTATTTTGCTATATACATCTGTTTGTTTTACTTTACAGCTTCCACATGTAAGTGATATCATATGGTATTTGTCTTTCTCTGACTTATTTCACTAAACATAATAATCTCTAGGTCCGTCCATGTTACTGCAGACAGCATTCTTTTTATGGCTGAGTGATATACCGTTGTACATACACCACATCTTCTTTATCCATTCATCTGTTGATGGGCACTTGGGTTGCTTCCAGACCTTGACTCTTGTAATCAGTGCCACTGTGGGCATTGGGGTCTATTATCTTTAGATTCGTTTTTCCACACAGTCTTCATCTGATTGTGTGGACGCCTCTGATGAAGTGCTGTAATCCTGAGACTCGTACTCAGAACCCTGGGGTGGTTTCTTGGGGTGCTCAGGGTAATTCAGGATAGGATGTGTAGTGAACATCTGTTGTTTTCCCTTCTCAGCATCCTTCAACTTCTTTGGATAAACACACCTCAGGTTTCACTCGGGGCACCATTCTTCCTCTCTTTCTAGACCACGTGGCTTTGTTGTGACTTGACTGACCTCACTCTTTGGTAACGAGGCAGCATGTGTCCTGGGCTTGTCCTTCACCTGGACAGAGGGATTGTTCAGGAAAGGGCACTTGGCCTAAGCTGGTCCTAAGCTGGGTCACCGTGGAAATACTTGAGCTGTCAGATCACTTGTCTATGGGTTTCTGGTGAAAGTGAAATCAAGGAAAAGGGAATCAGGTTATCTTCAAGGATGTTAATTCATGCCAGGAGGATGAGATGGCAGGGACTCAGTCTCGAGAGACCCCGATGATGTGTTTCTCACTTGAGGACATTTGTGAAGATATCTGGGACGAGCCTGGCAATGTCAGTGGCTTCGTTCATGTATTTGGTCAGTGCACAGAGACACGTCGGCCTCAGTGTGTTACTTAGCTGGGCTCCTGGTGATGGTTGGAATCGGCTTTCACCTATGCTTAGATTTCCAAGCTGTTTGATTGTGATTGTACTTTACCTATCCTTCTATCCTTTTTCTCCTTTGAAAGGAGGTCTTCCTGCCTAATTCAGACCACCGTCCAAGCCCTGCTCAGCTTCTCCTTTTCCGCTGAGAGTCCTCTGGCTCTTCCACCTCTCATGGCTTCCTCAGTCTTCTAGCCAAACTACAGCTAAAGACAAAATTATGGTAAATGCTTATTTCTGACTATTCCTGATCTTTCTAACCACATTTCCGGAACTTTAAGGTCAGATGTACCTCTTGTTTGTGTAGAGATCCTGGCAGTCCTTTCATAAATATTTACCATGTACTGAAGTTTGCAGGTAGACAAGGTCCCTGTCTTCACAGAGGTTGTGATACAGTGGCTGGAAGAAAAAAAATCAATAGACAAATAAATAACAATATGTCATATAATGATGAAAATCAAACAAGGTAGTGGAATAACAAGTGATGGGAGGAGGGACCACACTAATATATTGTGAAGACGGCTGCTTCGAAAAGGTGGCATTTGAATGGACACTTAACCAATAGATTTACTTCTCTTTTTTTTTATTTTAGCTTGGTGGTTTGTGGCAAAAACAGTGGCTAGAAGAATCTCTAACTTCCTTTCTTCTTGTGCTTTTGCCAAATTCCATCTAAATATCCTGAAATGATCCAACAAAGTGTGACAGACAGCCTGGAAGGGTCCCCTAAAGACCACCACATCTTGGTCTTCATGCCATGGTATAGTTCCTACCTACTGATTTTCTTCTGACAAATCGAGTATGGCAGAAATGGTAGGATATCATTTCCAAGTCTGGTTTATAAAATGACTGTAGCTTCATCTTGGTCTCTCTCTCTCATCACTCACTCCATGTGAAGCCAGCTCCCCTCTTAGGGGTCAGCTCTACATTTGAGATCCACACGGCAAGCACTGTGGGCTGTGATCTGCTAAAATCCACCTGAATGACCTTGGACATGGACTCACCAGAAGCTGAGTCTTCAGGTGAAACTGCTGCCCTGGCAGACAGCTTGAGTCAGAGGTGCTCAGCCAGGATACTATTCAGGTTTCTGAGAAACAGCAACCATGAGGTGATAAATATCTGTTGTTTTAAGCCATTAAGTTTTAGGTAGTTTGTGATGCAGTGATAGGTAATAAATAATCAAACAGGTGTGATCATCTATGGGTCAGTCTGAATTTGCCTCTCTCTACTGATGGGTGGGGCAGATACCATTGTATCCAGGCAAATATTCTTCATCAGACTAAGTAGCCATTCTAAGGAACCCCTATGATGGCCTTTCAATACTTTTCACACCTTGTTGTTTACTTAGGGTACTATTTATATTAAGGGACTATAAGCTTCACAATAAACTTGAATGTTTTATTTCTTTTCTTACTCCCAGTACTTCATTATCATAGTTAACATGCTGAGAATTGAGAATGCTTTTTTTACTTTTATGAAAACTCTATGAGAAAAAGTATTATATCATCATTTTGTAGATGCAAAACCAAGACAGAAAATAGTTAAGTTGTCTAAACTGATGCTACATGTAATTAGAGGAGGCAGGCTTTGAACCCAGGCAGTGGGCTTCAGTGTCTATATGCTCAGTAGTATCAGTCATGTCTGACTCTTTGAGAGGCTATGGACTGTAGCCCCCCAGGCTCCTCTCTTCATGGGGATTCTCCAGGGATGAATACTGGAGTGGGTTGCCACGCCCTCCTTCAGGGGATCTTCTTGACCCAGGGATCTAACTCGAGTCTCTTACATCTCCTGCATTGACTGGAGGGTTCTTTATCACTAGCACCACCTGGGAAGCCCCCATGGCTTCAGAGTTCTTAACAAGCATTTGTGTTTAAGTAAGGAAAAGAAACTGACCTGTGACTTCTGAGTACTGTCCCTGGGAGCTAGATACCTTTATTTATTTTTTTGTTGGTGTCTATAGCCCTTTGAGTATTATTTATTGTCAATATGCATGCAGGCTAAGTCACTTCAGTTGTGTCCAACTCTGTGAACCTATGAACTATAACCTACCAGGCTTCTCTCTCCATAGGATTCTCCGGGGAAGAATACTGGAGTGGGTTGCCATTTCCTCCTGCAGGGGATCTTTCTGACCCAGGGATCAAACCCACCTCTCTTATGTCTCCAGCATTGGAAAGCGGGTTCTTTACTATTAGCACCACCTGGGAAGCCCTGTTGTCAGCATCATACAGTCCAATCTTGTTGGGCCATTAGTGCTTATTCTAGAAGCATCCTATGCCCCTTTCCATCTTTCTGTTCATTTTGCTAAGCTCATCACAGAAGGCTAGGCTTTCCTCTATCTTTCAGAGTTGTTTATATTTTAAGATACTCTCTTCACCAGGCATGCCAATATGTGAATTGCAAGCAAGGCCTCTCAGAGGCAAATTTTTGAACAATTATCACTTTAGGGTATCAGGTAACAGCAAACTTTTCTGTAAACAAGTCAGAAGGTCCCATAGCAAAAATCTTTAAGCTCGTCATTTTATTGAAGACTCTTAAGGGGCCTCTCTGGCTCTGGGTTGCCACACTGAGATATTTCAAACACAGACTCTCATCACTTTGGTTGCTGAGGCCCAGACTTCAGAACAGATAATGTGGTTTCATGCCAGTTCTGTAGGAATGTGCCTGGAAAAGGATGATTATGTTTTTTTAAAAAAAGAAATGGCATCCCCCACCCCCTGCTGTGGCTTAATTTGGATTGTGATGTAAAAGAGGAGTATGGAAGAAAACTTTCAATAAAAAAATTTGACTCACTCTCTATAATGTCATCTGGGCTTGGTTTGGCCTTGATGAATTCAGCACTCTAAAGGGTATGTCAACACAGTAAATTTTATGCCCTCAATAAAACTTGTGAGTGAGCTCAGTGAGAAATTCCAAGGTCTGGGAAGGCAATTAACGTTTGAAATATATATTGAGTTGTTTACAGCAACATTTTATGTGGCCACAGAGCTGTACCCTGGGATGTCATGAGGGAAGAATTTCCCTAGGAAATGCAAGGTTTGCTTTTCAAATAACATTGACATGTCAGATTGCTCCCTGAATATAGAGGAATGTAACCACATCATGCCATTATCCTTGTTTTTCATCCCAACTGGCCATAATCTCCTGGAGGGTGTTGTTAATGTTTTAGCAACTTAATTTTATTGGACCTTTTGTATTACTGTTGTAGTTCTGTATGTGTGGGGAGTGTTTTCTTAACTGACTTGACTTGAGTTCAAGCCCCAGCCCTATCTCTTAGTCAATGTGTGACCTTATATGAGTCGTATTACCTCTCAACTTCACTTTCTGCCGTGAGAATTAAATAAAACAGCATAATATACTCTGTTAATTATAAGATACAGCATAAGATACCCTGTTAATTATAATGTGATTTGTGATTTAGGAAATTACTATACTTCGTGTAGGATCAACAAGCTCTTTCTGAGGATGGCACGCAGAATGAGGGAAGTTCTAAAAATAGAAGTTGTATGGATTAGTTGTGTCAATGCTGTGTGACAAACACCCTCAGAATCTCATTGGTTTACAAGAGTATTTTTAAATTATGTATTATTTTATTTTATACATTTATGTATTTTTATTTACTCATTTGGCCCATTGGTTTGTGGCGTGGCTGAGACAGCTCTACTTTAGGATGCAAACTGAGTTTAGGTATACTCTACATGGATGATGATGAAAGCAGTGCAAGAAGGGTGATCAGAAACACAGGATGCTTCTAAGTCCCAGGTCCTAAACTTGTACATATTTGCCCACATTCCACTGGTCAAAGCTAGTCACATTACCAGTCTACTTTCACTACAGCTGAGAAATATACTTCTTTGACAGTGACCCATTTCAAGAGAGAAGGGAGACTTGGGCAAATATAATATCATCTACCAGTGGAGAAGAAGTGGAAACAGTGAAAGATTTTTATTTTCTTGGGCTCCAAAATCACTGCTGATGGTGACTGCAGCCATGAAATTAAAAGACACTTGCTCCTTGGAAGAAAAGCTATGACAAACCTAGACAATGTATTATAAAGCAGAGACATCACTTTGCTGATAAATGTCCCATAGTCAAAGCTATGGTTTTTCCAGAAGTCATGTATGGATGTGAGAGTTGGACCATAAGGAAGGCTGAGCACCGAAGAATTGATGCTTTCGAATTGTGGTGCTGGAGAAGATTCTTGAGAGTCCCTTGGACAGCAAGGAGATCAAACCAGTCAATCCTAAAGGAAATCAACCCTGAATATTCACTGGAAGGACTGATGTTGAAACTGAAGCTCCAATACTTTGGCAAGCTGATGTAAAGAGCCAACTCATTAGAAAAGACCCTGATGCTGGGAAATATTGAGGACAGGAGGAGAAAGGGGTGACAGAGAATGAGATGATTGGATGGCATCACCGACTCAATGGACATGAGTTTGAGCAATCTCCAGGAGATAGTGAAAGACGGGGAAGCCTTTAGTCAGACAGAACTTAGTGACTGAACAACAACAAAGAAATAAGAATCTGAGGTCATTAAT